>NC_134362.1:74947159-74967159 GCF_048569485.1 Anomaloglossus baeobatrachus | reverse complement strand
AGAAAGAAGAAAGAAGAAAGAAGAAGAAGAAAGAAGAAGAAGAAGAAAGAAGAAGAAGAAAGAAGAAGAAGAAAGAAGAAGAAGACAGAAGAAGAAGACAGAAGAAGAAGACAGAAGAAGAAGACAGAAGAAGAAGACAGAAGAAGAAGAAAGAAGAAGAAGAAAGAAGAAGAAGACAGAAGAAGAAGACAGAAGAAGAAGACAGAAGAAGAAGACAGAAGAAGAAGACAGAAGAAGAAGACAGAAGAAGAAGACAGAAGAAGAAGACAGAAGAAGAAGACAGAAGAAGAAGACAGAAGAAGAAGACAGAAGAAGAAGACAGAAGAAGAAGACAGAAGAAGAAGACAGAAGAAGAAGACAGAAGAAGACAGAAGAAGACAGAAGAAGACAGAAGAAGACAGAAGAAGACAGAAGAAGACAGAAGAAGACAGAAGAAGACAGAAGAAGACAGAAGAAAGAAGACAGAAGAAAGAAGACAGAAGACAGAAGACAGAAGAAAGAAGAAGAAGGAAGAAGAAGAAAGAAGAAAGAAGAAAGAAGAAGAAGAAGAAAGAAGAAAGAAGAAGAAGAAAGAAGAAGAAAGAAGAAGAAGGAAGAAGAAGTCCTGAACCACCAAGCGGAGGAACTTTTCGTGAGCTGGAGCGATGGGTATGTGCAGGTACGTGTCCCTAATAGCTAGGGAGGCAAGGAATTCTCCTGCCACCATAAAGGTAATAATGGACCCTAGGAATTCCATTCTGAATCTCCTTACGTGCACATGTTTGCTCAGGTGTTAGAGGTCCAGGATGGGTCGAACTGACCTGTCCTTTTTTGGGGACCACAAGAGGTTGGAATAGAAGGCCTTGAACCTCTCACTGTCCGGGACAGGTACCATCGCCCCCGCCGTTTGGAGGGAGTGGATTGCTGAGGAGAAAACCTCGCGGTGTTTTGGAGCCTTTGGGGGGGTTGAGACAAGAGTGACCAGGGGATAGGGTCCGGAATTCAATGTGGTAACCGGAAGACACAAGGTATCGCAACCATTTGTGGTCTGAGGCGGCGGCCCAGATGGAGGAGGACGAGACTCCTCGGTCTTTGTTTAGACTGCCAGGACGAGGTGGACTCGGGGAGGGCTGAGAAGGTCGGGCCCTGCGTGTCTAGTAAAAAATCCCAGTTCCTGAGGGAAGGAGGAAGCCAGCTCTGAGACGCCCACAGGCTCTGATCACAAGAGGGAGCAATGCTGTGTAGATCTCCTGTGTGAGGAGAGTTACGCGCGCTTTAGTGAGGGGGCGTGGCTTATCAAGTGTCAGAGGGGGTGAGGCTTAGCTCCGACAAGAAGGCATGAGAAAATTTAAACAAAAAAAAATGGTGGGAAGGGACTCCCCTTCTCCCCCCCCCCTCCAGCCCTGCACAACAAATTGTGGACAGAAAAAAACCCCCAAAAAACTAAGTGTACCGCAGCTGCGGGTGCACTGAGTCCTGGGGGCTCTCTCCCTCCCCCTGCCACAGGTGGAATGCTATGCAGGAGTCTGCAATCAGCCCATGTGAATCCAGTCTGGGAGGATCTGACCTTTGCTCCAATTCCTGTTAGGGAGCCAGTGTGGAGATTCTGACACCTGCTGTGCCCGGTCACAGAGCTTATATCAACTCAGAGGCTGCCAGAGGAACTGAGGAAGTTTCTCATCTGCTCTGGAAATCTGAAGGATCTCACCTCAGCTCCTGTGGAGATGGCAGTCTGCTGCCTGGTCACGCTGGTGCAGAGCGTGTATCAACTCAGAGCCTGCAAGAGGGACTGAGGAAGTTTCAGGGGAAAAAAAAAAAAATAGGTGCCTGTGAAAAAAGTCGTCCAGTGAGTAACAGCCCAGGATCCAGCGTCGCAGGAGGGGGTACGGGGGAGGCGACACTCCGCGTTCCCGCCTGTTGATGGTTTTGGGAAATCGGTCCCCGAAGGAAACAGTCGCCCTCTAAAAACAAAAAAAAAAAAAAAATTCTTGCTGCAGTAGTCTGCAGAGATGTGCCTCCTATAGACACTGGCTGGGCCAGGGGGTGTATGCTGCAGGGGAGGAGCTAACATCTTTGCATCTACTTCGTGTCCTCCTATGGATAAGCAGCATAACACCATGGTCCTGCGTCCCCCAATGAGGCGTCAGAGAAATAGGGTATATAAAAGTTGACTCATGTCACTTCTCCATTAAAAAAGGAATCTACAATGTTGTGATCAGTCACATTCACTGTGCAAAAAAATTTGGTAGTTTTGTTGCTTCCAGAGTAAACCACACACCACGTATGCCCATGGACCTAAACACCCAAACATACTATACAAATAGCTTCTTACCTCAACAGGTTCAGTAGTCTTTGGTCTGTGAAAGAGAATTAAGGGGAAAAAAAAAAAAAAAATTTAAGGAAAAAACCCCCAAATAATTCTGTAATGTATGCAAAGCACGTTAAACTACAACATGTATAAAAAGAGAATTTTGTTACTTACCGTAAATTCTTTTTCTTATAGTTCCGTATTGGGAGACCCAGACCATGGGTGTTTAGCTTCTGCCCCCGGAGGACACACAAAGTACTACACTTAAAAGTGTAGCTCCTTCCTCTGAGCTTATACACCCCCTGGTAGCCAGTCCTAGCCAGTTTAGTGCAAAAGCTGAAGGAGAATAACCACCCACAAGTAGAACCGAGTAAGAACCGGAACAACCGGAGACTGTCCACGACAACAGCCGGTGATAACACACGGAACAAGAAAATTGCCAACAGGCAACAGGGAGGGTGCTGGGTCTCCCAATACGGAACTATAAGAAAAACAATTTACGGTAAGTAACAAAGAAGGGAATTTTGTTACTTACCGTAAATTCCTTTTCTTCTAGCTCCTATTGGGAGACCCAGACGATTGGGTGTATAGCTACTGCCTCCGGAGGCCACACAAAGCATTACACTAAAAAGTGTAAGGCCCCTCCCCTTCTGGCTATACACCCCCAGTGGGATCACTGGCTCACCAGTTTTAGTGCAAAAGCAAGAAGGAGGAAAGCCAATAACTGGTTAAACAAATTCACTCCGAGTAACATCGGAGAACTGAAAAACCGTTCAACATGAACAACATGTGTACCCGAAAAAACCCAAAAATCCCGAAGGACAACAGGGCGGGTGCTGGGTCTCCCAATAGGAGCTAGAAGAAAAGGAATTTACGGTAAGTAACAAAATTCCCTTCTTCTTCGTCGCTCCATTGGGAGACCCAGACGATTGGGACGTCCAAAAGCTGTCCCTGGGTGGGTAAATTAATACCTCAAGTTAGAGCTGCAAAACAGCTCTCCCCTACGAGGAGGCAACCGCCGCCTGCAGGACTCTTCTACCTAGGCTGGCGTCTGCCGAAGCATAGGTATGCACCTGATAATGTTTGGTGCAAGTGTGCAGACTCGACCAGGTAGCTGCCTGGCACACCTGTTGAGCCGTAGCCTGGTGTCGTAATGCCCAGGACGCACCCACGGCTCTGGTAGAATGGGCCTTCAGCCCTGATGGAACCGGAAGCCCAGCAGAACGGTAGGCTTCAAGAATTGGTTCTTTGATCCATCGAGCCAGGGTGGCCTTGGAAGCCTGCGACCCTTTGCGCTTACCAGCGACAAGGACAAAGAGTGCATCGGAACGGCGCAGGGGCGCCGTGCGGGAAATGTAGATTCTGAGTGCTCTCACCAGATCTAACAAATGTAAATTCATCTCATACCGATGAACTGCATGAGGACAAAAAGAAGGCAAAGAGATATCCTGATTAAGATGAAAAGAGGATACCACCTTCGGGAGAAACTCCTGAATGGGGCGCAGCACTACCTTGTCCTGGTGGAAGACCAGGAAAGGAGCCTTGGATGACAGCGCTGCTAGCTCAGACACTCTCCGAAGAGATGTGATCGCTACCAGAAAAGCCACTTTCTGTGATAGTCTAGAAAGTGAAACCTCCCTCAGAGGCTCGAAGGGCGGCTTCTGGAGGGCAACTAGTACCCTGTTCAGATCCCATGGATCTAACGGCCGCTTGTACGGGGGTACAATATGACAAACCCCCTGCAGGAACGTGCGCACCTTAGGAAGCCGTGCTAGACGCTTTTGAAAAAAGCCGGATAGCGCCGAGACTTGCCCTTTAAGGGAGCCGAGCGACAAACCTTTTTCTAACCCAGATTGCAGGAAAGAAAGAAAGGTAGGCAATGCCAAAGGCCAGGGAGACACTCCCTGAGCAGAGCACCAGGATAAGAATATCTTCCACGTTCTGTGGTAGATCTTAGCGGACGTGGGCTTCCTAGCCTGTCTCATGGTGGCAACGACCCCTTGGGATAATCCTGAAGACCCTAGGATCCAGGACTCAATGGCCACACAGTCAGGTTCAGGGCCGCAGAATTCCGATGGAAAAAACGGCCCTTGGGACAGTAAGTCTGGTCGGTCTGGTAGTGCCGACGGTTGGCCGACCGTGAGATGCCACAGATCCGGATACCACGCCCTCCTTGGCCAGTCTGGGGCGACGAGTATGACGCGGCTGTAGTCGGATCTGATCTTGCGTAGCACTCTGGGCAAGAGTGCGAGAGGTGGAAACACATAAGGGAGCCGGAACTGCGACCAATCTTGCACTAAGGCGTCTGCCGCCAGAGTTCTGTGATCGCGAGACCGTGCTATGAAGGTTGGGACCTTGTTGATGTGCCTGGACGCCATTAGGTCGACGTCCGGCCTTCCCCAGCGGCTACAGATTTCCTGAAACACGTCCGGGTGAAGGGACCATTCCCCTGCGTCCATGCCCTGGCGGCTGAGGAAGTCTGCTTCCCAGTTTTCTACGCCGGGGATGTGAACTGCGGATACGGTGGAGGCCGTGGCTTCCACCCACGTCAGAAACCGCCGGACTTCCTGGAAGGCTTGCCGACTGCGTGTCCCTCCTTGGTGATTGATGTATGTCACCGCTGTGGAGTTGTCCGACTGAATTCGGATCTGCTTTCCTTCCAGCCACTGCTGGAAGGCTAGTAGGGCAAGATACACTGCTCTGATTTCCAGAACATGGATCTGAAGGGTGGACTCCTGCTGAGTCCACGTACCCTGAGCCCTGTGGTGGAGAAAAAACTGCTCCCCACCCTGACAGACTCGCGTCTGTCGTGACTACCGCCCAAGACGGTGGTAGGAAGGATCTTCCCTGTGATAATGAAGTGGGAAGAAGCCACCATTGCAGAGAGTCCTTCCGAAAAGGATACTTTCCTGTTCAGGGATGTTGACTTCCCGTCCCATTGGCGGAGAATGTCCCAATAAGAGGGCACAGATGAAACTGCGCAAACGGAACCGCCTCCATTGCAGCCACCATCTTCCCGAGGAAGTGCATGAGGCGTCTTAAGGAGTGCGACTGACCTTGACGGAGAGTCTGCACCCCAGTCTGTAGTGACCGCTGCTTGTTCAGCGGAAGCTTCACTAGCGCTGACAGGGTATGAAAACTCCATGCCAAGATACGTTAGTGATTGGGTCGGTGACAGGTTTGACTTTGAAAAGTCGATGATCCACCCGAACGTCTGGAGAGTCTCCAGCGCAACATTCAGGCTGAGTTGGCATGCCTCTTGAGAGGGTGCCTTGCAAGTAGATCGTCCAAGTAAGGGATCACAGAGTGTCCCTGTGAGTGCAAGACTGCTACCACTGCCGCCATGACCTTGGTGAACACCCGTGGGGTTGTCGCCAGACCGAATGGCAGAGCTACGAACTGAAGATGGTCGTCTCCCATCACGAAACGTAGAAAACATTGGTGCTCTGTAGCAATCGGCACGTGGAGATAAGCATCTTTGATGTCTATTGATGCTAGGAAATATCCTTGAGACATTGAGGCAATGACGGAGCGGAGGGTTTCATCCGGAACCGCCTGGCCTCCACGTGCTTGTTGAGCAGTTTTAGGTCCAGAACGGACCGGAAAGAGCCATCCTTTTTCGGCACCACAACCAGATTGGAGGAAAACCGTGTCTTGTTCCTGAAGAGGAACAGGGAGTACCACTCCTCATGCCTGCAGAAGAGCATCGGCTCGGTGGTGAGGTGGGGACGTTCTGAAGAATCGAGTCGGAGGACGAGAACAGAACTCTGTCCTGTGCACGTGGGCACAATGTCCCTCACCCACCGGTCTGTGACCTGTGGCAGCTAAATGTCGCCAAAGGCGAGCGAGTCTGCCATCAACCGCGGATGCGGAGAGATGAGAGAGCTGAGAGTCATGAGGAGACCGCCTTGGTAGCGGTTCCTCCGGCTGCCTTCCTTGGGCGTGATTGAGCCCCCGGAAACTGAGCCCCTCTGAGGCTTTTCAGCTCTTCTGGGCGAGGACAATTGGGACCTGCCCGAGCTTGGGAAGGACCGAAACCTCGACTGTCCTTCCAGGACAGCATTAATAGGGTAAGTCACAATGCAGACATTGCGAGGTTACGGACGCCCCTGCGGCACAAATGTACATATGCTCAAGACCAGCTGTGCAAGAACAGCTGAAAAACTTAGGGTGCCCATACGGCTGTAAATGCCGGAGCAACCGACACGCCGATAGCCTCATAGACAGATTTCAACCAGAGTCCATCTGTCTGGCATCTTTAAGTGAAGTCCCATCTCCACTGCAACTATAGCTCTAGCCGCAAGCCTGGAGATTGGAGAATCCACCTTTGGACCCTGGGTCCCGCGCTTGACCACGTCAGGGGGAAAAGGATAACGTGTATCGTTAATACGTTTGGAGAAAACGCTTATCTGGTAAGCGTGGTGTTCCTGGACTGCTTCTCTGAAGTCAGCGTGGCCAGAAAAATACTCAATATACGTTTGAGCTACTGAAATGGGACTTCTCCTGCTGTGAAGCTGACTCCTCCTCTGGGGGAGCTGAGGGAGAAAGATCCAACATTCCATTGATGGACGCTATAGGATCATTCCTTATGGCGTCACCATCCGGTGTATCCGGATTGAGAGCGTTGTCAGGATCAAAGTCCTGATGAGCTACGTCTGCCTCATCATACAGAGAGCCTCCTGGGACCCCCCCCCCCGGAGCACCGATTTTATTCCCAATGAGGGTGGCCAGGGAGCAATGATCCAGATTGCCCACGGCCTGTCCGGACTGCAAGTCTCTATCCCATTGCAACTCCATCCCTGTCCTTGGACAGGGTTGACAGGTGGTTCCTTTGGCCACGTCTAGTAGAGACCCCGGCTGACCAAGTGCTCCAGGGGAGCATTGCACACATGCAGTCACAACAGCATCGAAAGCCTGTGTTGCTTATATGCTGCTGCCGACTAGCCATCTAGGACATAGAGCCAATAATGGCGACCGTACAATGCAATGTATAGCATACAAGCATAAAGTACAATGAACACTGCAGCACATGCAATACAAGCAGCATAGAAAGCCTGTGCCTTGGCACCCCTGCTTGTCTGCCGCTGTAGACTAGCCATCTAGGGGAATATACAGTGCAATGTATAGCATACAAGCATAATTACAAATGAACGCTGCAACCCCTGCAATACAAGCAGCATAGAAAAAAAAAAACCTGTGCCTCAGCACCCTTGCATTTCTGCTGCTGTAGTCTAGTCATTCTAGGCGAAAATAGCCCAGACTAGTGACCGTACAGTGCAGTGTATAGCATTCAAGCATAAAATACACATGAACACTTCAGTACGTGCAATACAAGCAGTATAGAAAGCCCGTGCCGTAGCACCCCTGCTTTCCTGCTGCTGATGTGTCGCCATCTAAGAGGGCATATAGCCAAAGATAGCGACCTATGCAGTGTAAGCATAAAATACAAAATGGACAACTGCGGTATTTAGTGGGGTCAGCACTTCATGTGCCGCTTACCGCCCGCCTATAAGCGGGTGTGTGGTCGCCCTAGTCCTGTGCCTGGTTGCCCAGAGTCCGATCTCTCAGCTCGGACTGCAGGAATGGCTGCCGGCGTCTTCTCCAGCTCGTGTGAGTAGGGGCGGGCCGTGGGCGTGCCCCCAAGTCAGAGCGGGAAACCGGCGTCCCACAGTGTCCAGTGAGAGGGCTGGAGCATGTAAATAAGGCTCCAGCCCTCGGCGCTGCTGATTGTACAGCGTCTCTCCCCTACCCTGATTGACAGGGTGGGGGCGGGAACGAAGCGGAGCTAGGCCGCAAAAGCCGGGGACTGGATTTATAAGCGCCGCCGCCATAAAAGCGCGGTCGGCGCTAAGTCCCCGGCGCACTACAAGTCCCAGCCGCGCCGCCGCTCCCGAGCGTCCGGCGCGGTAGTTCCCCATACATAAAGTCACTCAGCTAGGCTGCAGTGACTGTAACCCTTTACTGTCCCCGGCGCACTAGCACACCCAGCAAGTCTGGAGTGTGCTGTGCCTGTGTGTACGGGGACACAGAGTACCTGAATGGTGCAGGGCCTTGTCCCTGAACGGCACTCCCGCTCCACATCCAGCAGGTTCAATGGGTCTGTGGATGGAGCCCGGCCTCAGGGCTTTGGGGCCGGTAAGATCCCACTTCCTCAGAGCCCCTCAGGGGGATGTGGAAGGAAAACAGCATGTGGGCTCCAGCCTCCGTACCAGCAATAGGTACCTCAACCTTACAAACCACCAGCGGGGTGAGAAGGGAGCATGCTGGGGGCCCTATATGGGCCCACTTTTCTTCCATCCGACATAGTCAGCAGCTACTGCTGACTAAACAGTGGAGCTATGCGTGGATGTCTGACCTCCTTCGCACAAAGCAGAAAACTGGTGAGCCAGTGATCCCACTGGGGGTGTATAGCCAGAAGGGGAGGGGCCTTACACTTTTTAGTGTAATGCTTTGTGTGGCCTCCGGAGGCAGTAGCTATACACCCAATCGTCTGGGTCTCCCAATGGAGCGACGAAGAAATTCTCTTTTTCTTTATCGTTCCTTTGGGAGACCCAGACCATGGGACGTTCCAAAGCTGTCCCTGGGTGGGAATAAACAGAAAAAACTAAGAAGTAGGCGGAGCCTAACTTCACAAGTGGGCGACAGCTGCCTGAAGGATGCGTCTGCCCAAGCTCGCATCTGCCGAAGCATGAGCATGCACTTGGTAGTGCTTCGAAAAGGTATGCAGGCTAGTTCAAGTGGCAGCCTGACAGACTTGTTGAGCCGTAGCCTGGTGCCTAAAAGCCCAAGAGGCACCGACAGCTCTGGTCGAGTGTGCTTTGATCCCCGGCGGGGGAGGCACCTGAGTACTCTGGTAGGCGCCCGAAATGATCGATCTAATCCAACGGGCCAAGGTCGGCTTAGAAGCAGAGAGACCCTTGTGCCGGCCCTGTGGTTAGCACAAAAAGAGAGGTGCACCGGTGCGAGCCACATAAATCCGGAGAGCACGCACCAGATCTAGAGTATGCAGCGCTTTCTCAAAGCGATGAACAGGGGCCGGACAGAAGGAAGGCAAGGAAATATCCTGGTTAAGGTGGAAGGGAGAGACCACCTTAGGAAGAAAGTCCGGGGTCGGACGGAGAACTACCTTGTCTTGGTGAAAAACCAAAAAAGGTGACTCCGAGGAGAGCGCAGCCAAATCAGAGACTCTCCTGAGAGAAGTTATGGCAACTAGAAAGGCCACCTTTTGAGAAAGACGATACAAAGAAACCTCCCTGAGAGGCTCAAAGGGGGGTTTCTGCAATACCGTGAGGACCAAGTTAAGGTCCCAGGGATCCAAGGGCCGCCGATAAGGCGGAATGATGTGAGACGCACCTTGCATGAAGGTGTGGATTTGAGCCAGCCGGGCGATACGCCGCTGGAACAGCACTGATAGAGCTGAGACTTGTCCCTTGAGAGAGTTAAGGGACAGTCCTAGCTGCAGACCGGACTGTAAAAAAGACAGAAGGGTCGGCAACGAGAATGGCCAAGGAGAATGGCCGGAAGAGCGACACCAGGACAGGAAAATTTTCCAAGTCCTGTGATAGATCTTGACGGAGGAAGACTTACGGGCCCGGGTCATAGTGGAGATGACTTCAGGAGGAATACCAGAAGCCGTCAAAATCCAGGACTCAAGAGCCACGCCGTCAATTTGAGTGCCGCAGAATTCGGGCGGAAAAACGGACCTTGCGAGAGCAGGTCTGGACGGTCCGGAAGATGCCACGGCATCTCCACGGACAGTTGGAGCAGGTCCGGATACCAAGCTCGCCTGGGTCAGTCCGGTGCAATGAGGATGACTCGACGGCCCTCCATTCTGATCTTGCGCAGGACTCTGGGCAAGAGAGCTAGAGGGGGAAACACGTAGGACAGACGAAACTGGGACCAGTCTTGAACCAGAGCGTCCGCGGCGAAGGCCTGAGGATCGTGGGAGCGAGCCACGTAAACAGGAACCTTGTTGTTGTGACGGGATGCCATTAGGTCCACGTCCGGAGTGCCCCATTTGCGGCAGATTGACTGAAACACTGCCGGGTGCAGGGACCACTCGCCACCGTCCACGGATTGACGGCTGAGATAATCTGCCTCCCAGTTTTCTACGCCAGGGATGTGGACTGCGGATATGGTGGACTTGGAGTCCTCCGCCCATTGAAGGATGCGTTGGACCTCCAACATTGCCAGGCGGCTGCGTGTCCCGCCTTGGTGATTGATGTAGGCAACCGCTGTCGCGTTGTCTGACTGGACTCGAATGTGCCTGCCCGCCAACAGGTGGTGAAAAGCTAGGAGAGCTAGAAGCACAGCTCTGGTTTCCAGCACATTGATTGAAAGGGCTGACTCGGACGGAGTCCAAGTGCCCTGAGCTCTGTGGTGGTGATGTACCGCTCCCCAGCCGGATAGGCTGGCATCCGTGGTGAGAATCACCCAGGACGGAGCCAGGAAGGAGCGCCCTTGGGACAGGGAGAGGGGTCGAAGCCACCACTGAAGAGAGCTCCTGGTCCGTGGTGACAGAGCCACTAACCTCTGTAAGGAGGAAGGCCGCTTGTCCCAACAGCGGAGGATGTCCAGCTGCAGAGGACGCAGATGCAACTGAGAAAAGGGAACCGCCTCCATGGAAGCCACCATTTGACCCAGCACCTGCATCAGGCGCCTGAGGGAATAACGGCAGGGCCTCAGGAGAGAGTGCACCGCTAGCCGGAGAGACTGCTGTTTGATTAAGGGCAACTTCACAAGTGCCGGCAAAGTCTCGAACTGCATCCCTAGGTACGTGAGACTCTGGGTCGGAGTCAGAGTGGATTTGGGAAGATTGACAATCCACCCGAATTGGGCTAGGGTGGCGAGAGTGAGCGAAACACTCCGCTGACAGTCTGCGCTGGATGGACCCTTGACCAGAAGGTCGTCCAGGTAAGGGAGCACTGCCAACCCCTGGAGGTGCAGGACCGCAATCACTGCCGCCATGACCTTGGTGAATACCCGAGGGGCCGTGGCTAACCCGAAGGGGAGAGCCACGAATTGGAAATGATCCTCTCCTATCGCAAAACGTAACCAACACTGATGTGACACTGCGATTGGCACATGTAGATAGGCATCTCTGATGTTGATGGACGCCAGGAACCCCCCTTGGGTCATAGAGGCAATGACTGATCGCAGGGACTCCATGCGAAAATGCCGCACCCGAACATGCTTGTTGAGAAGCTTGAGATCCAGGATGGGCCGGAAGGTACCGTCCTTTTTTGGAACTAGGAAGAGATTTGAGTAAAAACCTCTGAACCGTTCCTGAGCGGGAACTGGGACAATCACTCCGTTTGCCTGCAAGGACGCCATGGCCTGCGAGAAGGCGGCGGCCTTGGAGCAGGGGGGAGTTGAGAGAAAAAATCTGTTTGGAGGGCTGGAAGAGAATTCTATCCTGTAGCCGTGAGATATGATGTCTCTCACCCACTGATCGGAGACTTGCTTTAGCCAAGGGTCGCCAAAGTGGGAGAGCCTGCCACCGACTAAGGACGTGGTTGGAGCGGGCCGAGAGTCATGAGGAAGCTGCCTTAGTGGCAGAACCTCCTGCGGTCTTCTGCGGACGCGCTTTTGGGCGCCAGTTGGATTTCTGATCCTTGGCTGAGATAGCGGACGAGGCGGAAGGCTTAGAGGATGACCAGTTGGAGGAACGAAAGGAACGAAACCTCGATTGATTCCTACCCTGGGCGGGTTTCCTGGTCTTGGTTTGTGGCATGGAAGTACTCTTCCCGCCAGTAGCTTCTTTAATGATTTCATCCAGCTGTTCACCAAACAGCCGTGAACCAGCAAAAGGGAGCCCTGCAAGAAACTTCTTGGAAGAAGCATCTGCCTTCCACTCTCGAAGCCACAAAATCCTGCGGATAACAAGAGAATTAGCTGAAGCCACCGCAGTGCGGTGAGCAGCCTCTAGCATGGCAGACATGGCATAAGATGAAAAAGCTGAAGCCTGAGCAGTTAAGGTAACCATCTCAGGCATAGATTCCTTGGTGAGGGAATGCATCTCCTCTAGAGAAGCAGAGATGGCTTTGAGAGCCCACACTGCTGCAAAAGTCGGGGAAAACGCGGCCCCCGCAGCTTCATACACAGATTTGGCCAGAAGGTCAATCTGACGGTCAGTGGAATCCTTAAGTGAGGTGCCGTCAGCCACCGACACAACGGTCCGGGCTGAGAGCCTAGACACCGGAGGGTCTACCTTTGGGGAATGAGCCCACTCCTTGACCACCTCAGGTGGAAATGGAAACCGGTCATCAGAACCACGCTTTGGAAAGCGTTTGTCAGGGCAGGCCCTGGGTTTGGTCACAGCGGTCTGAAAACTGGAGTGGTTAAAGATCACACTCTTTACTCTCTTAGGCGAGGTAAACTGATGTTTTTCTGCCAAAGAGAGTTGCTCCTCTGACACTGGTGGATTGAGATCCAGCACAGAATTAATAGAAGCAATCAAATCACTAAGATCTGAGTCACCCTCAGAGAAATCGAAGGGATACATAGCCTCCGAGCCCCCAGTGAGGGCATCCTCCTCATCTTGAGAGTCAGCTCTTGAGACAGAGCTGTGGGATGGGGAGGGGGAGGAAACCCTGCGCCTTCTCTTAGAAGGACGGGGTCTGGGATCAGATAATGAATCCTCCGTGAGCTCTGATAGACGGAGGTCAGAGGATAGGAGTCCTCTGTTATTAGAGGCACCCTGTGAGGGGGGCTGATGTATATTCAAAGTCCTGGACAAAAGTCTCATGGACTCAGCAAATGACTGGGATATGGACCTAGAAAAAGGACTCTACCCAGACCGGGGGTTCAGTCACAGGGGCAGCAGCCTGAGAGACCACTGGGGGTGAGACTCCAGGCTGTGGCACCGCCAAGTTAGAGCAACCACAGTGTGGATAAATGCTCGGCTCAGGCAGCAGGAGCTTACATGCAGTGCATGCAGCATAAAGCTTTGGAGCCTTGCTCCTTGTGTGAGACATGCTGCTGGAGTGGGGGCTTTGCAGAGAATGAACCCCAGGGAGAATATACAGAGGTCCACAACCGGAGACCGGCTGTGGCTTACCAGACCGCTGAGCGCGGTGTTGTGTGCCCTCCAGATCCCGAAGCCCGGTCCCCCAGTGCGCAGCACCTCAGCAGAGATGCAGAATGCAGGATGTCCCAGAGCAGAGTGAACTCTGCCTGAGAAATGGGGCGTTCCTATAAAAGAGCGGGAACTGGAGGGCTATAGAGACCTGCAGGGAAGGAGGGATGCCCCAGCAGTGGGGAGTGTCCCTCCCCTGTGTAGAACGGCCGCCGGGAGGAGCCGAACCTGTCCCTCTGTATGAGTGACATGCGAGGGCAGGAAAATGAAACTAGGCCTCCGGCGAAGCCGGGGCCTAAATTTAATCGGCGAGGCCGACAAGCAAGCACCATCGGCGCGGTTCTCTGGCAAAAGCTGGAGAACCCGCCGGAAAAGTTAAAAACAATCACATACAGCATACTCTCCCCATACAATAAAGAACCGGGACCCCCAACATAAACGTCTCAGGTACTTAGCTGCTGAGACGCAGGGCCATGATCCTGGGGATGAGTGCTCCGGTCCAACAGAATCCTCAAGGGGCTGTGGATGGAGACCGGACTCCTGCCAGGCATGGAGACCGTGCTGGCTCCCACTTCAAGCCAGAGCCCAGAAGGGATGGTGAAGGAGCGCGGCATGTAAGGCTTCAGCCTTGTAAATCAACCTTAACAACACCGCCGACACAGTGGGGTGAGAATGGACATGCCGGGAGTCCAGACATGGACCCGCTTTTCTTCAAACTCTTTCCAAAAGTCAAACAAAATCAGATGAGAATGCATGTGTGGATGTATGACCTCCTGAACACAAAAGCGATAAACTGGCTAGGACTGGCTACCAGGGGGTGTATAAGCTCAGAGGGAGGAGCTACACTTTTAAGTGTAGTACTTTGTGTGTCCTCCGGAGGCAGAAGCTAAACACCCATGGTCTGGGTCTCCCAAAGGAACGATAAAGAAAACCCTAATAAACTGTCTGTAATGTAGTTGGATCACTGGGATTGTTGTATTAAAGGGGTATGCTTCTGATTAGCTATGTGGCTTCTCATGTCCAGGGATTACTTAGTTGCCTGTGGTTGTAACCATGGATACCTAACAGTCGCTATATGAGTGGTCGTAATCATGGATGCCTAACATACTGTAACGCCCTGCACATGAGGTAAGCCACATAGCAAAATCAGAACTATGACAATTGAAAATATTTGGGAATATTATTTCACCTACTACATATTGGGATAGGCTCTCAGAGGGGTATTCCCATCTCCAAGCACTTTTTTTCTTTTTAAAAAGGGAACTTGTCAGGTCCAATATGCACCCAGAACTAAGACCAGTTCTGGGAACATATCTAATCCCTGCCTAAGGATGGAATCACATGGCATCCAATGCGATATGCTATTGATCCCCGGGCTCAGGTTCTGCTGCGAAAGTGAGCCGAGTGTCATGCGAGTGACCTGAACTTGCGATCGGGTCACAGCTGCAAAACTGAAAGCGGGCGCTGCGGAGGAGAAAGAGGGGTTAATCCCCACCCCCACCCCATCCATTGCCAGCCTGTGTGTATATCACACTGCACTTGGTAACATCAATGTTTCTCTCGCACTCATACACTTGAATGGGTGTGAATGACACGGCTCTCGCAGACAATCGCAGCATGATGCAAATTTTTCCTCAGTCAGATTACAGCTGAGGAAGAACTTGCAGATCTGTGCTGCAGCATTGTCTAACATGGGGCCGAGTGCAATGCCAGATTTTCTCACATTGCACTCGTGCGAATCATATGCAAGTGTGACTCCAGCCTAACTGTCCATGTACCCTGTATCTAGAAGCATACAAACTACTTCTAAAGATCCTTTATATGCTATTGAGCGCAGGGACTAGTCGCAATGGCATTCTTCCAAATCCCAACACCCCCACCCCCGACTAGTACCCCCACAGGAGTGTGCTAACGTGCTATTGAATGTCCATTGCCCAGCATCATCGGCGGTGATGTGCATACCTGTGTCCATTGTCACCACCACAGATGCAGAGATTAGGCTCAGTGCACGTGATCAGAAGTCTCGGCACTTCTGGTCATGTGCACTAGACCCCTCTGATATCGGAAAGCATAGACCCAGCTTTATATTGTGCATCACCAGAAGAGCCGGGATGTCTCATGCACACTAACCCTAAACCTAGCGTCTAAGGCGGTGACAGACACAGGTACACCGATGATCCTGGGCATTGAATAGCATGTTAGTCCGCCCACAGGGGCATGCTAAGAGGGCGGACTAGTCAGGGGATATAAGGCCCTTGCAACTAGTCCCTGTGCTTATTAGCATATTATAAAAGGATCTTTAGAAATACCGTATTTTTCGGATCATAAGACGCACTTTTTTTCCTCCAAATTTGGGAGGAAAGTGTGGGGTGCGTCTTATGGTCTGAAGCTGCGGGGTAGGGAGCTGTGGGGAGTCAGCGCTATGCAGTGTGATCACAGGAGGCAGGGAGGGTCGCTGCTGCAAAATGCCGGCGCTGGAGAAACCACGTGTGCCCGCTGCTTAAAGTAAAGGAATATTCATTAGCTGCTCCCCGCCCACCTCTCTCTGCAGTCAGCGGGTGTGAGGAGCAGCTAATGAATACTTGTTTAATGTAAACAAGCGGTCACATGTGGGAGCTCCAGACGCCGGCTTCCTGCAGCGGCTGGGGAGACTGTGTCCACTGTGAAGGAGGCAGGAGCAGGGTGCCATGTCTGCTGTCATGTCTGGCCCGGGGGAAGTGCAGATCACTGCAGTGTCCGGGCCAGAGCAGGCATACCTTCACAGCACAGCCGCAGTCTCTGTGCTGAGGGCTCACATTACTTTCACTTTGCTCCTGCTTCCTCTGCACTAGAAACAGTCTCCCGTAGCTGACAAGGACCTACAGTGATGTAATGCAGAGGGGTGGGCCAGAGCAGCACAGTGCCCCGCCTCTTCATTACATCACTGCAGGTCCTTGAGATATGGGAGACTTTGTTTGTAATGCCAGGACCAAATTGAAGCATGGTGAGCAGCACATCAGTACAAGTAAGGCAATAAATAATATAGTATATAAAGGCATTACTGCAGTGTACACCTGGATGGGGTTGGATTATACACACACACACACACACACACACAATTGGAGGATCACACATAATGATGGGGAACATACATATTCCACGACGGGGGCCATATACCTGGAAGGTACGCAGAATGGAGGATATGAGGACAGAATTTGGGGATATTATTACCTCAGTAACACTGTCAGCAGTAAAATAACTCATGACCACATTCTTTTACTTTAATTTTATTTTTTTCTATTTTTTCCTCCTTTAAAACAAGGGTGCGTCTTATAGTCCGAAAAGAAGGGAATTTTGTTTACTTACCGTAAATTCCTTTTCTTCTAGCTCCTATTGGGAGACCCAGACAATTGGGTGTATAGCTTCTGCCTCCGGAGGCCACACAAAGTATTACACTTTTAAAAAAGTGTAACCCCTCCCCTCTGCCTATACACCCTCCCGTGCATCACGGGCTCCTCAGTTTTGGTGCAAAAGCAGGAAGGAGGAAACTTATAAATTGGTCTAAGGTAAATTCAATCCGAAGGATGTTCGGAGAACTGAAACCATGAACCAAAAGAACAATTCAACATGAACAACATGTGTACATAAAAGAACAACAGCCCGAAGGGAACAGGGGCGGGTGCTGGGTCTCCCAATAGGAGCTAGAAGAAAAGGAATTTACGGTAAGTAAACAAAATTCCCTTCTTCTGTGTCGCTCCATTGGGAGACCCAGACAATTGGGACGTCCAAAAGCAGTCCCTGGGTGGGTAAAAGAATACCTCGATAAAAAGAGCCGAAAAACGGCCCCCTCTTACAGGTGGGCGACCGCCGCCTGAAGGACTCGCCTACCTAGGCTGGCATCTGCCGAAGCATAGGCATGCACCTGATAGTGTTTCGTGAAAGTGTGCAGACTCGACCAGGTAGCCGCCTGACACACCTGCTGAGCTGTAGCCTGGTGCCGCAATGCCCAGGATGCACCCACGGCTCTGGTAGAATGGGCCTTCAGCCCTGAAGGAATCGTAAGCCCAGAAGAACGGTAGGCTTCAAGAATCGGTTCCTTGATCCACCGAGCCAAGGTTGACTTGGAAGCCTGCGACCCCTTACGCTGGCCAGCGACAAGGACAAAGAGCGCATCCGAACGGCGCAGGGGCGCCGTGCGAGAAATGTAGAGCCGGAGTGCTCTCACGAGATCTAACAAGTGCAAATCCTTTTCACATTGGTGAACTGGATGAGGGCAAAAGGAAGGTAAGGAGATATCCTGATTGAGATGAAAAGGGGATACCACCTTAGGGAGAAATTCCGGGACCGGACGCAGAACCACCTTATCCTGGTGAAACACCAGGAAGGGGGCTTTGCATGACAGCGCTGCTAGCTCAGACACTCTCCGAAGTGATGTGACTGCCACTAGGAAGGCCACCTTCTGCGAAAGGCGTGATAGAGAGACATCCCGCATCGGCTCTAAAGGTGGTTTCTGAAGAGCCGATAGCACCCTGTTAAGATCCCAGGGTTCCAGCGGACGCTTGTAAGGTGGGACTATGTGGCAAACTCCCTGCAGGAACGTGCGGACCTGCGGAAGCCTGGCTAGACGCTTTTGAAAAAACACGGAAAGCGCCGATACTTGTCCCTTGAGAGAGCCGAGAGACAAACCCTTGTCCATTCCGGATTGAAGGAAAGAAAGAAAAGTGGGTAAGGCAAACGGCCAGGGGGTAAAACCCCGATCAGAGCACCAGGATAAGAAGATCCTCCAAGCCCTGTGATAGATCTTGGCGGACGTTGGTTTCCTGGCTTGTCTCATAGTGGCAATGACATCTTGAGATAACCCTGAGGACGCTAGGAGCCAGGACTCAATGGCCACACAGTCAGGTTGAGGGCCGCAGAATTCAGATGGAAAAATGGCCCTTGAGACAGCAAGTCTGGTCGGTCTGGGAGTGCCCACGGTTGATCCACCGTGAGGTGCCACAGATCCGGGTACCACGACCTCCTCGGCCAGTCTGGAGCGACGAGGATGGCGCGGCGGCAGTCGGACCTGATCTTGCGCAACACTCTGGGCAGCAGTGCCAGAGGAGGAAATACATAAGGCAGTCGAAACTGCGACCAATCCTGAACTAATGCGTCCGCCGCCAGAGCTCTGTGATCTTGAGACCGTGCCATGAATGCCGGGACTTTGTTGTTGTGCCGAGACGCCATGAGGTCGACGTCCGGCGTTCCCCAGCGGCAACAGATCTCTTGAAACACGTCCGGGTGAAGAGACCATTCCCCTGCGTCCATGCCCTGGCGACTGAGAAAGTCTGCTTCCCAGTTTTCTACGCCCGGGATGTGAACTGCGGAGATGGTGGAGGCTGTGGCTTCCGCCCACAGCAGAATCCACCGAACTTCTTGGAAGGCCTGACGACTGCGTGTGCCGCCCTGGTGGTTGATGTACGCGACCGCCGTGGCGTTGTCTGACTGTATGCGGATCTGTCTGCCCTCCAGCAACCGATGGAACGCCTTTAGGGCTAGATACACTGCCCTTATCTCCAGAACATTGATCTGAAGGGAGGACTCTGTCGGAGTCCAGGTTCTTTGAGCCCTGTGGTGGAGGAAGACCGCTCCCCACCCTGACAGACTCGCGTCCGTCGTGACCACAGCCCAGGATGGGGGCAGGAATGATTTTCCCTTCGACAAGGAAGTGGGAAGAAGCCACCACTGAAGGGAGGTTTTGGCTGCCAGTGAAAGAGAGACGTTCCTGTCTAGGGACGTCGACCTCCTGTCCCATTTGCGGAGAATGTCCCATTGAAGTGGACGCAGATGAAACTGCGCAAAGGGAACTGCCTCCATTGCTGCCACCATCTTCCCTAGGAAGTGCATGAGGCGCCTCAAGGGGTGTGACTGGGTCCGAAGGAGAGAGTGCACCCCTGTCTGCAGCGAACGCTGTTTGTCCAGCGGAAGCTTCACTATCGCTGAGAGAGTATGAAACTCCATCCCGAGGTAAGTCAGTGATTGGGTCGGTGTCAATTTTGACTTTGGGAAATTGATGATCCACCCAAACCTCTGGAGAGTCTCCAGAGCAATGGTCAGGCTGTGTTGACATGCCACCCGGGAGGGTGCCTTGACTAGGAGATCGTCTAAGTAAGGGATCACCGAGTGGCCCTGAGAGTGTAGGACCGCCACCACGGATGCCATGACCTTGGTGAAGACCCGTGGGGCTGTCGCCAGGCCGAAAGGCAGTGCTACAAACTGAAGGTGTTCGTCCCCGATGGCGAAACGCAGGAAGCGTTGATGCTCTGGTGCAATCGGCACATGGAGATAAGCATCCCTGATGTCGATTGAGGCTAGGAAGTCTCCTTGGGACATCGAGGCGATGACAGAACGGAGAGATTCCATCCGGAACCGTCTGGTTCTCACGTGTCTGTTGAGCAGTTTGAGGTCCAGAACGGGGCGGAATGATCCGTCCTTTTTTGGCACCACAAACAAGTTGGAGTAAAAACCGCGACCACGTTCTTGAATGGGAACGGGAATCACAACTCCTTCTGCCTTCAGAGTGTTCACCGCCTGAAAAAGTGCATCGGCTCGCTCGGGGGGCGGAGATGTTCTGAAGAAACGAGTCGGAGGACGAGAGCTGAGCTCTATCCTGTAACC
>NC_134362.1:74882159-74942159 GCF_048569485.1 Anomaloglossus baeobatrachus | reverse complement strand
ATGGAAAAATGGCCCTTGAGACAGCAAGTCTGGTCGGTCTGGTAGTGCCCACGGTTGACCCACCGTGAGATGCCACAGATCCGGGTACCACGACCTCCTTGGCCAGTCTGGGGCGACGAGGAGGGCGCGGCGGCAGTCGGACCTGATCTTGCGTAACACTCTGGGCAGCAGTGCCAGAGGGGGAAAGACATAAGGCAGTTGAAACTGCGACCAATCCTGAACTAAGGCGTCTGCCGCCAGAGCTCTGTGATCTTGAGACCGTGCCATGAATGCCGGGACCTTGTTGTTGTGCCGGGACGCCATTAGGTCGACGTCCGGCTTCCCCCAGCGGCAACAGATCTCTTGAAACACGTCCGGGTGAAGAGACCATTCCCCTGCGTCCATGCCCTGGCGACTGAGAAAGTCCGCTTCCCAGTTTTCCACGCCCGGGATGTGAACTGCGGAGATGGTGGAGGCTGTGGCTTCCACCCACAGCAGAATCCGCCGAACTTCCTGGAAGGCTTGCCGACTGCGCGTGCCGCCCTGGCGGTTGATGTATGCCACCACCGTGGCGTTGTCCGACTGAATTCGGATCTGCCTGCCTTCCAGCCACGGCTGGAACGCCTTCAGGGCTAGATACACTGCCCTTATCTCCAGAACATTGATCTGAAGGGAGGACTCTGGCTGAGTCCAGGTACCCTGAGCCCTGTGGTGGAGGAAGACCGCTCCCCACCCTGACAGACTCGCGTCCGTCGTGACCACAGCCCAGGATGGGGGCAGGAAGGATTTCCCCTTCGACAAAGAAGTGGGAAGAAGCCACCACTGAAGGGATGCCTTGGCTGCCCGAGAAAGGGAGACGTTCCTGTCGAGGGACGTCGATTTCCTGTCCCATTTGCGGAGAATGTCCCATTGAAGAGGACGCAGATGAAACTGTGCAAATGGAACTGACTCCATTGCTGCCACCATCTTCCCTAGGAAGTGCATGAGACGTCTCAAGGGGTGCGACTGGGCTCGGAGGAGAGATCGCACCCCTGTCTGTAGTGATCGTTGTTTGTCCAGCGGAAGTTTCACTATCGCTGGAAGAGTGTGAAACTCCATCCCGAGATATGTCAGCGATTGTGTCGGTGCCAGTTTTGACTTTGGGAAATTGATGATCCACCCGAACCTCTGGAGTGTCTCCAGAGCAATGTTCAGGCTGTGTTGGCATGCCACCCGAGAGGGGGCCTTGACAAGAAGATCGTCCAAGTAAGGGATCACTGAGTGTCCCTGAGAGTGTAGGGCTGCAACCACTGTTGCCATGACCTTAGTGAAGACCCGTGGGGCTGTTGCCAGGCCGAAAGGCAATGCCACGAACTGAAGGTGTTCGTCCCCGATGGCGAAACGCAGGAAGCGCTGATGCTCTGGTGCAATCGGCACGTGGAGATAAGCATCCTTGATGTCGATTGAGGCTAGGAAGTCTCCTTGGGACATCGAGGCGATGACGGAGCGGAGAGATTCCATCCGGAATCGTCTGGTTTTCACGTGTTTGTTGAGCAGTTTGAGGTCCAGGACGGGACGGAAAGATCCGTCCTTTTTTGGTACGACAAACAAGTTGGAGTAAAAACCGTGACCCCATTGCTGAAGGGGAACGGGGATAACTACGCCTTCTGCCTTCAGAGAGTTCACCGCCTGAAGAAGAGCATCGGCTCGCTCGGGGGGCGGAGATGTTCTGAAGAAACGAATCGGAGGACAGGAATTGAACTCTATCCTGTAACCGTGAGACAGAATGTCTCTCACCCATCGGTCTTGGACATGTGGGAACCAGGCGTCGCAAAAGCGGGAGAGCCTGCCACCGACCGAGGATGCGGTTTGGGGAGTCCGCAAGTCATGAGGAGGCCGCTTTGGGAGCGGTTCCTCCGGCGGTCTTTTTAGGACGTGCCTTAGACCGCCATGAATCAGAGTTCCTCTGATCCTTTTGAGGCCTGTTGGACGAGGAGAATTGAGACCTGCCTGAGGGCCGAAAGGACCGAAACCTCGATTGTACCTTCCGTTGTTGAGGTCTGTTAGGTTTGGACTGGGGTAAGGACGAGTCCTTTCCCTTGGATTGTTTAATGATTTCATCCAATTGCTCGCCAAACAGGCGGTCGCCAGAAAACGGCAAACCGGTTAAAAACTTCTTGGAAGCAGAGTCTGCCTTCCATTCACGTAGCCACATGGCCCTGCGGACTGCCACTGAATTGGCGGATGCTACCGCTGTACGGCTCGCAGAGTCTAGTACCGCATTCATGGCGTAGGACGCAAACGCAGACGCCTGAGAGGTTAATGACACAACTTGCGGAGTCGCGGCTCGTGTGAGTGCAATAATCTCAGACTGACAAGCTGAGATAGCTTGTAGTGCCCATACGGCAGCGAATGCCGGAGCAAAGGACGCGCCGATAGCCTCATAGATGGATTTCATCAGGAGCTCTATCTGCCTGTCAGTGGCATCCTTGACGGATGCACCATCTGCCACTGCAACTATGGATCTGGCCGCCAGTCTAGAGACTGGAGGATCCACCTTGGGACACTGGGCCCAACCCTTGACTACGTCAGGGGGGAAGGGATAACGTGTGTCATGAAGTCGCTTAGTAAAGCGCTTATCCGGAAAGAAGGGAATTTTGTTACTTACCGTAAATTCCTTTTCTTCTAGCTCCTATTGGGAGACCCAGACGATTGGGTGTATAGCACTGCCCTCCGGAGGCCACACAAAGCATTACACTAAAAAGTGTAAGGCCCCTCCCCTTCTGGCTATACACCCCCAGTGGGATCACTGGCTCACCAGTTTTAGTGCAAAAGCAAGAAGGAGGAAAGCCAATAACTGGTTTAAACAAATTCACTCCGAAGTAACATCGGAGAACTGAAAACCATTCAACATGAACAACATGTGTACCCGAAAAACCACCAAAAATCCCGAAGGACAACAGGGCGGGTGCTGGGTCTCCCAATAGGAGCTAGAAGAAAAGGAATTTACGGTAAGTAACAAAATTCCCTTCTTCTTCGGCGCTCCATTGGGAGACCCAGACGATTGGGACGTCCAAAAGCTGTCCCTGGGTGGGTAAAGAAATACCTCATGTTAGAGCTGCAAAGACAGCCCTCCCCTACGGGGAGGCAACTGCCGCCTGCAGGACTCTTCTACCTAGGCTGGCGTCCGCCGAAGCATAGGTATGCACCTGATAATGTTTGGTGAAAGTGTGCAGACTCGACCAGGTAGCTGCCTGGCACACCTGTTGAGCCGTAGCCTGGTGTCGTAATGCCCAGGACGCACCCACGGCTCTGGTAGAATGGGCCTTCAGCCCTGATGGAACCAGAAGCCCAGCAGAACGGTAGGGTTCAAGAATTGGTTCCTTGATCCATCGAGCCAGGGTGGCTTTGGAAGCCTGCGACCCTTTGCGCTGACCAGCGACAAGTATAAAGAGTGCATCCGAGCGGCGCAGGGGCGCCGTGCGGGAAAAGTAGATTCTGAGCGCTCTCATCAGATCCAACAAATGCAAATCCAATTCATATCGATGAACTGGATGAGGACAAAAGGAAGGTAAGGAGATATCCTGACTGAGATGAAAGGGGGATACCACCTTAGGGAGAAAACCCGGAATCAGGCGCAGCACTACCTTGTCTTGGTGAAAAACCAGAAAAGGGGCTTTGGATGACCGCGCTGCTAGCTCGGACACTCTCTGAAGAGACGTGACCGTTACCAAAAAAGGCCACTTTCTGTGACAGTCGAGAAAGTGAAAAAACATCCCTCAGAGGCTCAAAGGGCGGCTCCTGGAGAGCAAGTAGTACCCTGTGCAGATCCCATGGGTCTAACGGCCTCTTGTACGGAGGGACAATGTTACCAACCCCCTGCAGGAACGTGCGTACCTGAGGAAGTCGTACTATGCGCTTCTGAAAGAATACAGACAGCGCTGGGACTCGTCCGTTAAGAGGGCCGAGCGACAAACCTTTTCCCAAACCAAATTGTAGGAAGGAAGGAAAAGTAGGCAATGCAAATGTCCAGGGAGACACTCCCTGAGCAGAGCGCTAAGATAAGAATATCTTCCACGTCTTGTGGCAGATCTTGGGAGACGCCAGCTTCCTAGCCCGTCTCATGGTGGCAATGACGTCTTGAGATAATCCTGAAGACGCTAGGATCTCGGACTCGATGGCCACACAGTCAGGATCAGGGCCGTAGAATTCAGTGGAAAAAAACGGCCCTTGGGACAGTAAGTCTGGCCGGTCTGAGAGTGCCCACGGTTGGCCGACCGTGAGATGCCACAGATCCGGGAACCACGACCTCCTCGGCCAGTCTGGGACGACGAGGATGGCGCGGCGGCAAGCGGAGCTGAGCTTGCGTAGCACTCTGGGCAACAGTGCCAGAGGTAGAACACATAGGGTAGCTGGAACTGCGACCAATCCTGAAATAGGGCGCCTGCCGCCAGAGCACTTTGCTCGTGAGACCGCGCCATGAAAATCGGGACCTTGTTGTTGTGCCGAGACGCCATTAGGTCGACGTCCGGCATCCCCCAGCGGCTACAGATTTCCTGACACCATTCTGGGTGCAGAGGCCATTCCCCTGCGTCCATACCCAGGCGACTGAGGAAGTCTGCTCCCCAATTTCCTACTCCCGGGATGTGAACTGCGGATATGGTGGATGCTCTGTCCCCCACCCACATCAGAATCCGCCGGATTGCCTGGTAGGCTTGGCGATGCGTGTTCCGCCTTGGTGGGCGATGTCTGCCACCGCTGTGGAATTGTCCGACTGAATTCGGATCTGTTTCCCTTCCAGCCACTGCTGGAAGGCTTGCAGGGCAAGATACACTTCCCAGATTTCCAGAACATTGATCTGAAGGATGGACTCCTCTGAAGAGAGTCCTGGACCGTCTGAGAAGGGAAACGTTCCTATCTAGGGACGTCGACTCCCCAACCCAGTGGCAAAGCATGCCCCATTGAAGTGGACGCAGATGAAACTGCGCGAAAGTGACTGCCTCTGCATGAGGCGTCTTAAGGGGTGTGACTGGCCTTGAAGGAGAGACTGCACCCCCGTCTGTAGTGAACGCTGCTTGTCCAGCGGAAGCTTCACTATCGCTGAGGGAGTGTGAAACTCCATGCCCAGATATGTCAGCGATTGGGTCGGTGCCCGATGTAACCTTGAAAAGTTGATGATCCACCCGAAACTCTGGAGAGTCTCCAGCGCCACGTTCAGGCTGTGTCGGCATGCCTCTTGAGAGGGTGCCTTGACAAGTGGATCGTCTCAGTAAGGATCACAGAGTGACCCTGAGAGTGCAGGACTGCTCCCACTGCTGCCCTCAACTTGGTGAAAACCCGTAGGGCTGTCGCCAGACCGAAGGGCAGGGCTACGCACTGAAGATGCTCGTCTTCAATAACGAAAACGTAGCAAACGCTGGTGCTCTGGAGCAATCGGCACGTGGAGATAAGCATCCTGATGTCTATCGATGCTAGGAAAGCTCCTTGCGACATTGAGGCAATGACGGAGCGGAGGTTACATCCGGAACCGCCTGGCCTTCACGTGCTTGGTGAGCAGTTTTAGGTCCAGAACGGAACGGAAAGAGCCACCCCTTTTTTGGCACCCCAATCAGAATGGAGGAAAAAACCGTGTCTTGTTCCTGAAGAGGAACAGGGATTACCACTTCTTCTGCCTGCAGAAGAGCATCGGCTCGGTGGGGGGAGGAGTGGAAGTTCTGAAGAATCGAGTCGGAGGACGAGAACAGAGCTCTATCCTGTACACGTGAGACAAAATGTCTCTCACCCACCGGCCTGTGACCTGTGGCAGCTAAATGTCGCCAAGCGGGAGATTCTGCCACCAACCGCGGATGCGGAGAGAGAGAGAGCTGAAAGTCATGAGGAGACCGCCTTGGTAGCGGTTCCTCCTGCTGCCTTCCTTGGGCGTGATTGAGCCCGGCCGGAAACTGAGCCCCTCTGAGCCTTTTGAGTCCTTTTGGACGAGGACAATTGGGACCTGCCCCAGCCTGGGAAGGACCAACCTCGACTGTCCCTCCAGGACAGCATTAATAGGGTAAGTCGCAATGCAGACATTGCGAGGTTAAGGACACCACCTGCGGCACAGATGTACATGTGCTCAAGACCAGCTGCGCAAGCCCAGCTGAAATAGGATAGAGTGCCCATACGGCTGCGAATGCCGGAGCAACCGACACGCTGATAGCTTCACAGACAGATTTCAACCAGAGGTCCATCTGTCTGTCAATGGCATCTTTAAGTGAAGTCCCATCTCCACTGCAACTATGGATCTAGCCGCAAGCCTGGAGATTGGGGGATCCACCTTTGGACCCTGGGTCTAACGCTTTACCACGTCAGGGGAAAAGGATAACGAGTATCCTTAAAACGTTTGGAGAAAACGCTTATCTGGTAAGCGTGGTGTTTCTGAACTGCTTCTCTGAAGTCAGCGTGGCCAGAAAAATACGCAATATACGCATGAGTACTGAAAAAGGATTTCTCCTGCTGTGAAGCTGACTCCTCCAATGGGGGAGCTGAGGGAGAAATATCCAACATTCCATTGATGGACGCTATAAGATCATTCACTATGGCGTCACCATCCGGTGTATCCGGATTGAGAGCGGTGTCAGGACCAAAGCCCTGATCAGCTACGTCTGCCTCATCATACAGAGAGTCCTTGCTGGGACCTTGACCAGTGATGAAGCCGAGTGCCGCACCCAGCGAGCTAGCTTAGGCTGTCTGGGACTGCCGTCCGTGTCAGAGCCTTCACCCTGGAATGCCTGGGACCCCCCCGGAGCACTGATTACGTTCCAAATGAGGGTGGTCAGGGGGCATTAATCAAGATTGTCCATGGCCTGTCTGGACTGCAAAGTCTCTATCCCATGACAATCTATCAGCCGAAACTGCAACTCCTTCCCTGTCCCTGGACAGGGTAGAGACCCCGGCTGACCCAGTGCTACAGGGGAGCTTGCACACAATGGGGGTCATGCCGGTGGAACAGCATCACATGCAGGAAAAAACAGCATAGGAAGCACTGTTGCTTTTTTGCTGCTGTATTCAAGCCAAGTATGCAAAGTATGGCATACAAGCATAAACACTTCAGCACATGCAATACAAGCAGCATAGAAAACCTGTGCCTTGGCACCCTTGCTTTTTTGCTGCTGTTGTCCAGCCATCTAGGAGAATATAGCCCAGAGTAGCGACCGTACAGTGCAATGTATAGCATACAAGCATAAGTACAAATGAACACTTCAACACCTGCAATACAAGCAGCCTATACAGCCTGTGCCTTGGCACCCATGCTTTTTGCTGCTGTTGTCCAGACCTCTAGGAGAATATAGCCCAGAGTAGCGACCGTACAGTGCAATGTATAGCATACAAGCATAAGTACAAATGAACACTTCAGCACATGCAATACAAGCAGCCTAGAAAGCCTGTGCCTTAGCACCCTTGCTTTTTGCTGCTGTTATCTCGCCATCTAGGAGGGCATATAGCCAAAGATAGCGACGTACAGTGCAGTGTATTAAAAAAGGATTTCTCCTGCTGTGCATACAAGCATAAAATACAAATGGACACTTCGGTATTTAGTGGGGTCAGCACTTCAGGTGCTGCTTACCGCCCGCCTATAACGCGGGTGTGTGGTCGCCAGAGCCCTGTGTTGGTTGCCCAGAGCATGTCTCCGTTCCCCAGCTCGGACTGCGTGCAGGAATGGCTGCCGGCGTCCTTCTCCAGCTCGTGTGACGAGGGGCGGGCCGTGGGCGTGCCCCAGCCAAGAGCGGGAAACTGGCGTCCCACTGTGTCCAGTGAAGGGGGCTGGAGAATGCAAAGCAGACTCCAGCCCTCGGCGCTGACTGTCTGTACAGCGTCCCGCCTCTCCCCTGACTGGCAGGGCTGGAGGCGGGAACGAAACGAAAACTAGGCCGCAAAGCCGGGGACTCGAGTAATAAGCGCGGCCGTCCATGTGCACGGCCAGCGCGGAATTCCCCGGCGCACCACAAGTCCCAGCCGCGCCACAATGTAAAAAACACCCAGCAGCGGCCGGCGCGGCAGTTCCCAATACATAAATTCACTCAGCTAAGCTGCAGTGAATAATAGCACGAGCGCACCGCGCTGTTACCCCCGGCGCACTAACACTCCCAGCAATGCTGGTGTGTGTGTGCGCGCTTGCCCGGGGACACAGAGTACCTTAATGTAGCAGGGCCTGTCCCTGACGATACTCAGCTCCATATCCAGCAGGTTCTCTGGGTCTGTGGATGGAGCCCGGTCTCAGTGCCTGGAGACCTGTAAGATCCCACTTCGCCCAGAGCCCTGAGGGGGGATGGGGAAGGAAAACAGCATGTGGGCTCCAGCCTCCGTACCCGCAATGGGTACCTCAACCTTAACAAACACCCGACAAAAGTGGGGTGAGAAGGGAGCATGCTGGGGGCCCCATATGGGCCCACTTTTCTACCAACCGACATAGTCAGCAGCTGCTGCTGACTAAAAACAGTGGAGCTATGCGTGGATGTCTGACCTCCTTCGCACAAAGCAGAAAACTGGTGAGCCAGTGATCCCACTGGGGGTGTATAGCCAGAAGGGGAGGGGCCTTACACTTTTTAGTGTAATGCTTTGTGTGGCCTCCGGAGGGCAGTGCTATACACCCAATCGTCTGGGTCTCCCAATGGAGCGCCGAAGAAAGCTCGGTGCTTCTGGACTGCGTCTTTGAAGTCGGAGTGATCAAGAAACGCACTCCGTGTACGTTTGGGAAACCTAAAATGAAATTTCTCCTGCTGAGAAGCTGACTCCTCAATCGGAAGGGGTGGAGGAGAAAGATCTAACACCTGATTGATTGACGCTATAAGGTCGTTTACTATGGCGTCCCCTTCAGGCGTATCAAGGTTGAGCGCGGCGTCAGGATCAGAGTCCTGATCTGCCGCATCTGCTTCATCCTCCAGAGAGTCCTCATGCTGAGACCCTGAACAGTGTGATGAAGTCGAGGGACGCTCCCAGCGAGCCCGCTTCGTCGGTCTGGGACTGCGGTCCGTGTCGGAGTCCTCCCCGTGGGACCTATGAGTTGACCCAGGAGCTCTCTGCTGCTCCGACCGAGGGGGGCATGGGGGCAATGAATCAACAGTGCCCGGGGCCTGTGTTACAGGTCTGGACTGCAAAGCTTCCAGTATCCTAGCAGACCATCTATCCATAGACTCAGAAAGTTTGTCAGCAAACACTGCAAACTCTGTCCCTGTCACCTGGACAGTGGGGGCCGGAGGTTCCACCTGGGCCGGGGGTCCCACCAGTGGCTGAGACTCCGGCTGAGTGAGTGTCACAGGGGCAGAGCATTGCACACAATGAGGGTAGGTGGAACCTGCAGGAAGCATTGCCGCATATGAGGTACAGGTTGCAAAGTAAGCCTGTGCTTTGGTACCCTTGCTTTTTGCAGACGACATGCTGTTTCTCCTCTTAGAATAATCAGTGAGGGTACATAGCCAAACGCTAACAGTGAGGCCGTACAGAGTAAATGTATACACTATAAGCATAGAAATATACAATTCGGCACCCAGGGGGACCAGCACCTGGTAACAGGTGCGGCTTACCGACCGCTCCCAGCGGTTGTGTGACCACCAGATCCCTGCCTGGGCCTCCCAGAGCTGTGGAGCTCAGTTGTCTCCCCTCTGAAGTTCTCCAGCGTCTTGTAGCAATGGCTGCCGGCGTTCAGAGAGGAGGAGGGGGCCGTGGGCGTGCCTGTAAAAGTGCGGGAATCTGGTGCCCCACGGTGCTCAGTGAGGGGGGAGGAGGATACAAAAGTATGCTCCTGCCCTCAGCGCTGACGTCCAGTGCAGCGTCCCGCCCTTACCCCTGACTGGCAGGCCCGGGGGCGGGAATATGCGGCACTAGGCCGCAAAAGCCAGGGACTAAATTTATAAGCGCGGCCGGCAAACAAGCGCGGCCAGCGCGGTAGTCCCGGCGCACTAACACACCCAGCAGCTGCTGCAGTGTCTATTATCCAGGCGCACTATGCGCCGTCCCCAAGGGGACACAGAGTACCTCAGAGTCGCAGGGCCTTGTCCCTGATGATACCCGGCTCCTGTCCAGCAGATTCCCCCAGGGGCTGCGGAGGGAGCGCGGTCCCAGCGCCTGGTGACCGGTCAGGATCCCACTTCACCCAGAGCCCCTAAGGGATGGGGAAGGAAAACAGCATGTGGCTCCTGCCTATGTACCCACAATGGGTACCTCAACCTTAACAGCACCGCCGACCCGAGTGGGGTGAGAAGGGAGCATGCTGGGGGCCCTGTATGGGCCCACTTTTCTTCCATCCGATATAGTCAGCAGCTGCTGCTGACTAAAATGTGGAGCTTGCGTGGATGTGTGCCTCCTTCCACAAAGCAATAAAACTGAGGAGCCCGTGATGCACGGGGGGGTGTATAGGCAGAGGGGAGGGGTTTACACTTTTAAGTGTAATGCTTTGTGTGACCTCCGGAGGCATAAGCTATACACCCAATTGTCTGGGTCTCCCAATGGAGCGACAAAGAAAGCATTTTTTATTACACACACACACACACACACACACACACACACACAGTGGGTACAGAAAGTACCATCTTGACAAAAAAAAAAAAAAAGCAAAAACAAGAAAAAGGTTTTCAAATTTATTAAACAGGTAAAAAACTAAAATATCCCATGGTCATAAGTATTCAGACCCTTTGCTCAGTAATGAGTAGAAGCACCCTATTGAGCTAGTAGAGTCATGAGTCTTCTTGGGAATGATGCAACAAGTGTTTCACACCTGGATTTGGGGATCCTTGGCCATTCTTCCTTGCAGATCATCTCCAGTTCCGTCAGGTTGGATGGTGAATGTTTGTGGACAGCAATTTTCAGGTGTTTCCAGAGATGCTCAATTGGGTTTAGGTCATGGCTCTGGCTGGGACAGTCAAGAATGGTCACAAGAGTTGTTCTGAAGCCACTTCTTTAACTGTGTTCTTAGGGTCATTGTCTGGTTGGGAGGTGAACCTTCGGCCAAGTCTGAGGTCCAGAGCACTCTGGAAGAGGTTTTCTTCCAGAATCTCTCTGTACTTGGCCGCATTCATTTGTCCTTCAATTGTAACCAGTCGTCCCCTGTCCCTGCAGCTGAAGAACACCCCCATAGCATGATGCTGCCACCACCATGTTTCACATTTGGGATTGTATTGGGCAGGTGATGATCAGTGCCTGGTTTTCTCCACACATACCGCTTAGAATTATCACCAAAAAGTTCTGTCTTATCAGACCAGAATCTTATTTCTCATGGAAAGGAAAAAAAAGATTCAGCTCACCTGCCAGCCAAACTGCTCAAATCCTTAGGGTGCAAGGGTCCGCTGGTAGGTCCACGCCAGCATAGGATAAGCAACAGCAAAATAGAAGGAAAGGATACAGCACAAATTCCTTATTGAACAATAAAGAATAAGAAAAACTTTTAAGTATTAAAAGCAAAAACAAAAAGGAGACCGAAAATTGGAAACATACATTAAAGCATGGGTGCTCTTAACGCTTTTCGGACTTTAAATAAAAACTAAGTCCTTAGTCATAAGTCAGACTTAGTTTGTTTTTATTTTAAGTCCGAAACGTGTTAAGAGCACCCATGCTTTAATGTATGTTTCCAATTTTCGGTCTCCTTTTTGTTTTTAATACTTCAATAAAGAATAAGAAAAACTTTTTTTTATCAATAAGGAATTTGTGCTGCATCCTTTCCTTCCATTTTGCTGTTGCTAATCTTATTTCTCAGTCTGGGAGTCATTCATGTGTTTTTTTGCAAACTATGCAGGTTTTCAAATGTCTTGCACTGAGGAGAGGCTTCAGTCGGGCCACTCTGCCATAAAGAAAGTAAAAAATCCAGCTCAACAATCAGACCCGCTGCTGTGTTGGCATGTCCTGCGCTCGGAGTGGTGCGGCCACCAATAGCAAATTAGAAGAAAAATCCAGAGCTGGACATAAATTTTTAAAAGTCCAGAACGCGTTTCGACGCTCAGGTCTTAATCATGTTCAGACTTGAGCGTCAAAACGCGTTCTGTACGGTTCCTTACGATGTCATCTCACCTGCTGGATTTTAATAATTTTACAAAATAAAAAGATGGAGTTTTAAAAATTTATGTCCAGGGCTGGATTTTTCTACTCTGCCATAAAGGCCAGACTGCTGGAGGGCTGCAGTGACTGACTTTGTAAAACTTTTTCCCATCTCCCATACCTCTCTCACCAAGGCTCTTCTCCCACGATTACTCAGTTTGGCTGGACGCCCAGGTCTAGGAATAGTTCTGGTGGTCCCAAACTTCTGCCATTTAAGGATTATGGAGGCCACTGTGCTCTTAGGAACCTTGAGTACTGCAGAAAATCTTTTGTAACCTTGGCCAGATCTGTGCTTTGCCACAATTCTGTCTGAGCTCCTTGGGCAGTTCCTTTGACCTCATGATTTTCATTTGGTCTGACACGCATTGTGAGGTCTTATATAGACAGGTATGTGCCTTTCCAAATTAAGTCCCATCAGTTTAAACACAGCTTAACTCCTGGGAGTAGACCCATCTCAAGGAGGATCACAATGAAATGGACAGCATGTGACTTAAATATGAGTGTGAGCAAAGGGTCTGAATACTTATGACCATTTGGCATTTCAGTTTTACTTGTTTAATACATTTGCAAAAATTACGAAGTTTTTTTTTTTTTTTGTCAAGATGGGGTGCAGAGTATGTTGAGAGAAAAAAAAAAAAAAAAAACAACTTTTGAATTTACCAAATGGCTGCAATGAAACAAAGTGAAAAATTTAAAGGGGTCCGAGTACTTCCCGTACCCACTGTATATACATACACTGTATTGAATCAGACGCTTCCTGTCTGATTAAAGTACATGTCTCTTCACTAGAGAGCGGATACGGTTCATAATCTAGACAATTAAATAGGAGTTAAGAGAAATTGTTCCTACCCAAGATTCACAGCGACTTCATCCACTATTTCAGCAGAGCTCTGGTCTGTAAGGACAAGACAGTTTATGTAATTAACAGTCTCCAGGTTAGTACACTTACAGCTTATCAGCACAGGGGGCACTTACGGCTCTTATAGCTAGAAGACGATGACATATCTGAAGCCTTCTTCCGTGATACTGATCGGCGGATGGATTTGCGCACAGCTTCCTTGGTCATACTTTCGCGCTTGCTAGCGAGAGAGTACTGATTAGCCAGAGATACTCGGCAGCTGGTCGATTTCCTTCCAACAATACTGCGGCGTACGGACCGGCGGTCAGATTTTGTCCCTGTGGGTGTCGCACTGTAGTTGGACAGTTCCAATGATAGTTCCTTGGCAGCTTGTGAAAGAGGCTGAGCACATTCACGTTTGAGAGCCATTGACCCGATAACGGACGCTTGTGTTTTTGGTGTAGAGCTATCGGCAATCTTTAGTTTGGCTGCAGTGCGACCATTCTTCTCAGGAGTGTCAGGCACTAAAGACTCGGCAGCGACAGCTGGGGGAGCCATTGGAATAGGTGGTGCAGATGAGGTCAGGACCATAGTTTCTATGGCAGGGTTTCTCTCAGCAGAGTCTGACTTTGCCAACTCTGAGAGCTGCAGTTCTGCACTACGACGTTCCTCTGCACTAATCTGCACTGTCAGAACACGGTCATTATGTACATTTGATGAGAGTTCTTCTAGTGGTGTCTCAGCTACAGGCGCGCACATCATGCTGGCTTGTGCCCTGGCTCTTGTCATTCTCTTAGGTTGATTTTCAGTTTCTTCCTGAATAGATCTATCAAGTGGTTTAGTTACGTGTCGAGAAGACATTCTACGTACGGATGCGGTCCAGTTGACGCCACTTCTCCTGGAAATCCTGAAGCATTAAAGTATTAAAAATAAGTAAATAATTCAGCAAATAGATATATCCATGCTATTATGGTGCATGGAGTGAGGAGTGGGGGGGGGGGGGGGTCGTCGTATGATTATGCATTATGTAAATCTGTACCCTGTATTCAGCCATAAGACTGTTACTGACGTTCCTCTTACCTGCGACTACTAGGGTATCTATTTTCGTCTGGCACAATTGACGTCCTCTTCTTCCTACGTCTCTTTTGAGATGGCGTCTTTGGCATTAGCTCTGGTTCAGCAGTAAAATCACTGATGACAGAAATTTCATGCAATTAAAAAAAAACATTGTGCATTTCTTATATAGCGCCATCATACTCCACAGCGCTTTACAGACATCACCTCTGTCCCCATCGGGGCTCAGAATGTAATGTCCCTATCAGTATGTCTTTGGAGTGTGGGAGGAAACCTGAGAACCTGGAAGAAACCCACACAAACATGGTGAGAACATACAAACTCCTCAGTGGCATTTGAGCCCAGGACCCCAGGGCAGAAAAGCAACAGCGCAAACGGCTTGAGCCACACACCTGGCCATTTGTTTTTGCATTTTCAATTACAGGAAAGTGAATAAAGGAGAGAATGTATATCACATGCATAAAATGACACTGGTATAACAAAAAATAATCACCATGTCAGATTTCATTAATTCTAGGAGTTCACACTTTTGCTTAAGTAAATGTGGCAAGTTACATCTATGGCCATGCATGAATAGAAAGAATTAGTCATTAATAGGGATGATCGAATATCACAAAATATTCGGCAATATTCAATGCGCAATGCAAGTCTATGGGAAGCCTGAATAGTTGCTATTCGGCAACTATACGGGTTTCTTATAGACTTACATTGCGCATTGAATATTTGCAAGTACAGTGGAACCTCGCGTAACGAGCAACCCACTTAAGGGGTTAAGAGAAATTCTTGTTAACAACCCATGACGTACTGGGTACGTCATGGATCGTGTGCCGGTAAGCCCCGCCCCCTGCAGGCGGGCAGCGATCCGCGCACATATCAGCTGTTATCAAAAGCTGACATGTGTGCCTGCTAGCCGCGGGTGGAATCGCTTCCACCCGTGGCCATTAACCCCTTACATTTCGCTGCCAAAATCTGGCAGCAATATGTATATGGGCGCCACCATGACAGTCACTTACCCCGCCCCCGCCGGAAGTCTCATGACATGATCACGTGACTTTCGGTGGTTGCCATGGTAGCACAGGGTCATGTGATGACGCCTGTAACTAACATGACTCACTTCCTCTCAATGCCGGAATACAGCCGGCATTGAAAATAAAGCAGCAAATCTGCAGTTCTCAGCTCTGTAGCAGAGATCTGCAGATAGGGCAGAGCGATCGGATTGCTGATCGCTATAGCCCCCTAGGGGGACTAGTAAAATAATGAAGTAAAAAAAAAAAAAAAAGTTTTAAAAAAATTAAAAAAAAAACTAAAAAAAAGTTCAAATCACCCCCCTTTCACCCCATTGAAAATTAAAGGGTTAAAAAAGAAGGGAATTTTGTTTACTTACCGTAAATTCCTTTTCTTCTAGCTCCAATTGGGAGACCCAGACAATTGGGTGTATAGCTATGCCTCCGGAGGCCACACAAAGTATTACACTAAAAGTGTAAAGCCCCTCCCCTTCAGCCTATACACCCCCCGTGCTGCCACGGGCTCATCAGTTTTGGTGCAAAAGCCCGAAGGAGGAAAAAATTATAAACTGGTTTAAAGTAAATTCAATCCGAAGGAATATCGGAGAACTGAAACCATTTAACATGAACAACATGTGTATACAAAAACAGGGGCGGGTGCTGGGTCTCCCAATTGGAGCTAGAAGAAAAGGAATTTACGGTAAGTAAACAAAATTCCCTTCTTCTTTGTCGCTCCTTATTGGGAGACCCAGACAATTGGGACGTCCAAAAGCAGTCCCTGGGTGGGTAAATAATACCTCATAATAGAGCCGTAACGGCTCCGTCCTACAGGTGGGCAACTGCCGCCTGAAGGACTCGCCTACCTAGGCTGGCATCTGCCGAAGCATAGGTATGCACCTGATAGTGCTTCGTGAAAGTGTGCAGGCTCGACCAGGTAGCTGCCTGACACACCTGCTGAGCCGTAGCCTGGTGTCGCAAGGCCCAGGACGCTCCCACGGCCCTGGTAGAATGGGCCTTCAGTCCTGAGGGAACCGGAAGCCCCGAGGAACGGTAAGCTTCGAGAATTGGTTCCTTGATCCACCGAGCCAGGGTTGACTTGGAAGCTTGTGTCCCTTTACGCTGGCCAGCGACAAGGACAAAGAGTGCATCCGAGCGGCGCAGGGGCGCCGTACGAGAAATGTAGAGTCTGAGTGCTCTCACCAGATCTAACAAGTGCAAATCCTTTTCACATTGGTGAACTGGATGAGGACAAAACGAGGGTAAGGAGATGTCCTGATTGAGATGAAAGGACAGAAAAGTGGGCAAGGCAAATGGCCAGGGAGAAAACCCCTGAGCAGAGCACCACGACAGGAATATTTTCCACGTCCTGTGTGGCGGACGTTGGTTTCCTAGCCTGTCTCATAGTGGCAATGACCTCTTGAGATAATCCTGAAGACGCTAGGATCCAGGACTCAATGGCCACACAGTCAGGTTGAGGGCCGCAGAATTCAGATGGAAAAACGGCCCTTGAGACAGCAAATCTGGTCGGTCTGGCAGTGCCCACGGTTGGCCGACCGTGAGATGCCACAGATCCGGGTACCACGACCTCCTCGGCCAGTCTGGAGCGACGAGGATGACGCGGCGGCAGTCGGCCCTTATCTTGCGTAACACTCTGGGCAACAGTGCCAGAGGAGGAAACACATAAGGAAGCCGAAACTGCGACCAATCCTGAACTAAAGCGTCTGCCGCCAGAGCTCTGTGATCTTGAGATCGAGCCATGAATGTTGGGACCTTGTTGTTGTGCCGTGACGCCATTAGGTCGACGTCCGGCATCCCCCAGCGGCAACAGATCTCCTGAAACACGTCCGGATGAAGGGACCATTCCCCTGCGTCCATGCCCTGGCGACTGAGAAAGTCTGCTTCCCAGTTTTCTACGCCCGGGATATGAACTGCGGATATGGTGGATGCTGTGGCTTCCACCCACAGCAGAATCCGCCGGACTTCCTGGAAGGCTTGCCGACTGCGTGTCCCACCTTGGTGGTTGATTTAAGCCACCGCTGTGGAGTTGTCCGACTGAATTCGGATCTGCTTGCCTTCCAGCCACTGCTGGAACGCTTTTAGGGCAAGATACACTGCCCTGATCTCCAGAACATTGATCTGAAGTGAGGACTCTTGCTGAGTCCACGTACCCTGAGCCCTGTGGTGGAGAAAAACTGCTCCCCACCCTGACAGACTCGCGTCCGTCGTGACCACCGCCCAGGATGGGGGTAGGAAGGATTTCCCCTTCGATAATGAGGTGGGAAGAAGCCACCACCGAAGGGAAGCTTTGGTTGCCTGAGAGAGGGAGACGTTCCTGTCTAGGGACGTCGGCATCCTGTCCCGCTTGCGTAGGATGTCCCATTGAAGTGGACGCAGGTGAAACTGCGCGAAAGGGACTGCTTCCATTGCTGCCACCATCTTCCCCAGGAAGTGCATGAGGCGCCTCAAGGGGTGTGACCGACCTTGAAGGAGAGATTGCACCCCTGTCTGTAGTGAACGCTGTTTGTCCAGCGGAAGCTTCACTATCGCTGGAAGAGTATGAAACTCCATGCCACGATATGTCAGCGATTGGACCGGTGTCAGATTTGACTTTGGAAAATTGATGATCCACCCGAAACTCTGGAGAATCTCCAGAGTAACGTTGAGGCTGTGTTGGCATGCCTCTTGAGAGGGTGCCTTGACCAGCAGATCGTCTAAGTAAGGTATCACTGAGTGACCCTGAGAGTGGAGGACCGCAACTACTGTAGCCATGACCTTGGTGAAAACCCTTGGGGCTGTCGCCAGGCCGAACGGCAGTGTCGCGAACTGAAGGTGTTCGTCTCCTATGGCGAAGCGCAAGAAGCGCTGATGCTCTGGAGCAATTGGTACGTGGAGATAAGCATCCTTGATATCGATCGATGCTAGGAAATCTCCTTGGGACATTGAGGCGATGACGGAGCGGAGGGATTCCATCCGGAACCGCCTGGTCCTTACGTGTTTGTTGAGCAGTTTTAGGTCCAAAACAGGACGGAAGGACCCGTCCTTCTTTGGAACGACAAACAGGTTGGAGTAGAAACCGTGACCCTGTTGCTGAAGAGGAACCGGGACCACCACTCCTTCTGCCTTCAGAATGCCAACCGCCTGCAGAAGAGCCTCGGCTCGCTCGGGAGGCGGAGATGTTCTGAAGAATCGAGTCGGAGGACGAGAGCTGAACTCTATCCTGTAACCGTGAGACAAAATGTCTCTCACCCAACGGTCTTTTACTTGTGGCAGCCAGGTGTCGCAAAAGCGGGAGAGCCTGCCACCGACCGAGGATGCGGTGTGAGGAGGCCGTAAGTCATGAGGAAGCCGCCTTAGTAGCGGCACCTCCGGCGGTCTTTTTAGGGCGTGATTTAGACCGCCATGCGTCGGAGTTCCTCTGATCCTTCTGCGGCCTTTTGGACGAGGAGAATTGGGACCTGCCCGCACCCCGAAAGGACCGAAACCTCGACTGTCCCCTCCTCTGTTGGGGTGTTTTTGGTTTGGCCTGGGGTAAGGATGTTTCCTTTCCCTTGGATTGTTTGATGATTTCATCCAATCTCTCACCAAACAAACGGTCGCCAGAAAATGGCAATCCAGTTAAGCACTTTTTGGAAGCCGAATCTGCCTTCCATTCTCGCAGCCACAAGGCCCTGCGTATTGCCACCGAATTGTCGGCTGCAACCGCCGTACGGCTCGCAGAGTCCAGGACAGCATTAATAGCGTAGGACGCAAATGCCGACGTTTGAGAGGTTATGGACGCCACCTGCGGCGCAGACGTACGTGTGAGTGCGTCAATTTGCGCCTGACCAGCTGAGATAGCTTGGAGTGCCCATACGGCTGCGAATGCTGGCGCAAAAGACGCGCCGATAGCTATATAGATGGATTTCAACCAGAGCTCCATCTGTCTGTCAGTGGCATCCTTGAGTGAAGCTCCATCTTCCACTGCAACTATGGATCTAGCCGCAAGTCTAGAGATTGGAGGATCCACCTTGGGACACTGAGTCCAGCCCTTGACCACGTCAGGGGGGAAAGGGTAACGTGTATCCTTAAGGCGCTTGGAAAACCGCTTATCTGGACAAGCTCGGTGTTTCTGGACTGCCTCTCTGAAGTCAGAGTGGTCCAGAAACATACTCTTTGTACGCTTGGGAAACCTGAAACGGAATTTCTCCTGCTGAGAGGCTGACTCCTCCACTTGAGGAGCTGAGGGAGAAATATCCAACATTTCATTGATGGACGCAATAAGATCATTCACTATGGCATCCCCATCAGGAGTATCAAGGTTGAGAGCGGCTTCAGGATCAGAATCCTGATCAGCTACCTCCGCTTCATCATACAGAGAGTCCTCTCGCTGAGACCCTGAACATTGTGATGATGTCGAGGGGATATCATAGCGAGCTCGCTTAATCGGTCTGGGACTGCGTTCCATGTCAGAGACCTCACCCTGGGATCCATGAGACACCCCGGGAGGACATTGCTGTTCCAACTGAGGGGGACCAGGGGGCAATGATTCCACAGTGCCCCTGGCTTGAGATGCCGGCCTGGACTGCAAGGCTTCTAATATCTTAGCCATAGTCTCAGAAAGTCTTTCAGTAAAAACTGCAAACTCCGTCCCTGTCACCTGGACAGTGTTAACAGGTGGTTCTCCCTGGGCCACCCTTAGCAGAGGCTCCGGCTGAGTAAGTGCCACAGGGGCCGAGCATTGCACACAATGAGGGTCAGTGGAACCTGCCGGCAGTATAGCCGTACATGCTGCACAGGCAGCATAGTAAGTCTGTGCTTTGGCACCCTTGCTATTTGTGGACGACATGCTGTTGTCTCCTCTGAGCAATACAGGAGGGTATATAGACAAAAATCAACAGTGCACCATACAGTGTAAAGTATAGTCTATAATCATATAATCTATAAGTACACTTCTGCACTAGTGGGGCCAGCACCACAGGTGCTGCTTACCACCTGCGCAAAGCGGTTGTGTGGGCACCAGAAATCCTGCCTGGGTCTCCCTGAGCTTGTCTCTCCTCTCCAGCGTTAGCAGAGCTGAGAGGAATGGCTGCCGGCGTCCTGAGGAGAGGAGGGAGCCGTGGGCGTGACCCAGAAAAGTGCGGGAACTGGTGCCCCACTGTGCAGAGTGAGGGGGGTGGAGTATGCAAAGCATGCTCCAGCCCTCAGTGCTGCCGTCCTGTACAGCGTCCCGCCCTTCCCCTGATTGGCAAGGCTGGGGGCGGGAAGAAAACGAGACTAGGCCGCAAAAGCCGGGGACTCGAGTTATAAGCGCGGCCGCCGTATAAGCGCGGAAGTCCCCGGCGCACTAACAGTCCCAGCCGCGCCGCAGTGATAACCATAGCAGCGGCGGTCAGCGCGGCAGTCCCCCTACACGAACACACTCAGCGACGCTGAAGTGTGTAATGGCACAAACGCAGTCAGCGCTGCTGTCCCCGGTGCACTAGCACACCCAGCAATGCTGGAGTGTTGCTGTGCGCGGTCCCCACGGGGACACAGAGTACCTCAAAGTAGCAGGGCCATGTCCCTGAACGATACTCGGCACCTATCCAGCATGGTCCTCAGGAGCTGTGGATGGAGCACGGTCTCCTGTGCCTGGAGACCGAAAGGATCCCACTTCACCCAGAGCCCTAATTGAGGGATGGGGAAGGAAAGCAGCATGTGGGCTCCAGCCTCCGTACCCGCAATGGATACCTCAACCTTAACAACACCGCCGACAAGAGTGGGGTGAGAAGGGAGCATGCTGGGGGCCCTGTTATGGGCCCTCTTTTCTTCCATCCGACATAGTCAGCAGCTGCTGCTGACTAAGCTGTGGAGCTATGCGTGCATGTCTGACCTCCTTCGCACAAAGCATAAAAACTGATGAGCCCGTGGCAGCACGGGGGGTGTATAGGCTGAAGGGGAGGGGCTTTACACTTTTAGTGTAATACTTTGTGTGGCCTCCGGAGGCATAGCTATACACCCAATTGTCTGGGTCTCCCAATAAGGAGCGACAAAGAAATACAAAATACACACATTTGGTATCGCCACGTTCAGAAATGCCCGATCAAAATATAAAATCAATGAATGTGATCCGTAAACAGTGTAGCGGCAAAAAAATTCCAAACGCCAAAGAAGGGAATTTTGTTTACTTACCGTAAATTCCTTTTCTTCTAGCTCCTATTGGGAGACCCAGACAATTGGGTGTATAGCTTCTGCCTCCGGAGGCCACACAAAGTATTACACTTTAAAAAGTGTAACCCCTCCCCTCTGCCTATACACCCTCCCGTGGACCACGGGCTCCTCAGTTTTGGTGCAAAAGCAGGAAGGAGAAAACTTATAAATTGGTCTAGGGTAAATTCAATCCGAAGGCTGTTCGGAGAACTAAAGACCATGAACCAAAAGAACAATTCAACATGAACAACATGTGTACACAAAAGAACAACCAGCCCGAAGGGCACAGGGGCGGGTGCTGGGTCTCCCAATAGGAGCTAGAAGAAAAGGAATTTACGGTAAGTAAACAAAATTCCCTTCTTTGTCGCTCCATTGGGAGACCCAGACAATTGGGACGTCCAAGAGCAGTCCCTGGGTGGGTAAAAGAATACCTCAATAAAAAGAGCCGAAAAACGGCCCCCTCTTACAGGTGGGCAACCGCCGCCTGAAGAACTCGCCTACCTAGACTGGCGTCTGCCGAAGCATAGGTATGCACTTGATAGTGTTTCGTGAAAGTGTGCAGACTAGACCACGTAGCTGCCTGACATACCTGCTGAGCCGTAGCCCGGTGCCGCAATGCCCAGGACGCACCCACGGCTCTGGTAGAATGGGCTTTCAGCCCTGAAGGAAGCGGAAGCCCAGAAGAACGGTAGGCTTCGAGAATCGGTTCCTTGATCCACCGAGCAAAGGTTGACTTGGAAGCCTGCGAGCCCTTACGCTGGCCAGCGACAAGGACAAAGAGCGCATCTGAACGACGCAGGGGCGCCGTGCGAGACACGTAGAGCCGGAGTGCTCTCACAAGATCCAAAGAGTGCAAATCCTTTTCACACTGGTGAATTGGATTAGGGCAAAATGAAGGCAAGGAGATATCCTTATTGAGATGAAAAGGGGATACCACCTTAGGGAGAAATTCCGGGACCGGACGCAGAACCACCTTATCCTGGTGAAACACCAGGAAGGGGGCTTTGCAAGACAGCGCTGCTAGCTCAGACACTCTCCGAAGTGATGTGACTGCCACTAGGAAGGCCACCTTCTGCGAAAGACGTGATAGAGAGACATCCCGCAGCGGCTCGAAAGGTGGTTTCTGAAGAGCCGTTAGAACCCTGTTAAGATCCCAGGGTTCCAGGGGACGCTTGTAAGGTGGGACTATGTGGCAAACTCCCTGCAGGAACGTGCGGACCTGCGGAAGCCTGGCTAGACGCTTTTGAAAAAACACGGAGAGCGCCGATACTTGGCCCTTGAGAGAGCCGAGTGACAAACTCTTGTCCATTCCAGATTGAAGGAATGAAAGAAAAGTGGGTAAGGCAAACGGCCATGGAGGAAAACCGTTAGCACACCAGGATGAAGGGAATTTTGTTTACTTACCGTAAATTCCTTTTCTTCTAGCTCCAATTGGGAGACCCAGACCATTGGGTGTATAGGCTATGCCTCCGGAGGCCGCACAAAGTATTACACTAAAAGTGTAAAGCCCCTCCCCTTCTGCCTATACACCCCCCGTGCTCCCACGGGCTCCTCAGTTTTGGTGCAAAAGCAAGAAGGAGGAAAAAATTATAAACTGGTTTTAAGTAAATTCAATCCGAAGGAATATCGGAGAACTGAAACCATTCAACATGAACAACATGTGTACACAAAAAAACAGGGGCGGGTGCTGGGTCTCCCAATTGGAGCTAGAAGAAAAGGAATTTACGGTAAGTAAACAAAATTCCCTTCTTTGTCGCTCCATTGGGAGACCCAGACCATTGGGACGTCCAAAAGCAGTCCCTGGGTGGGTAAAATAATACCTCGTAATAGAGCCGTAAAACGGCCCCTTCCTACAGGTAGGCAACCGCCGCCTGAAGGACTCGTCTACCTAGGCTGGCATCCGCCGAAGCATAGGTATGCACCTGATAGTGTTTCGTGAAAGTGTGCAGGCTCGACCAGGTAGCCGCCTGACACACCTGCTGAGCCGTAGCCTGGTGCCTTAAAGCCCAGGACGCACCCACGGCTCTGGTAGAATGGGCCTTCAGCCCTGAGGGAACCGGAAGCCCAGCAGAACGGTAAGCTTCGAGAATTGGTTCCTTGATCCACCGAGCCAGGGTTGATTTGGAAGCCTGTGACCCTTTACGCTGGCCAGCGACAAGGACAAAGAGTGCATCCGAGCGGCGCAAGGGCGCCGTACGAGAAATGTAGAGTCTGAGTGCTCTCACCAGATCTAACAAGTGCAAATCCTTTTCACATTGGTGAACTGGATGAGGACAAAAAGAAGGTAAGGAGATATCCTGATTGAGATGAAAGGGGGATACCACCTTAGAGAGGAATTCCGGAACCGGACGTAGAACCACCTTGTCCTGGTGAAACGCCAGGAAAGGGGCTTTGCATGACAGCGCTGCTAGCTCAGACACTCTCCGAAGAGAAGTGACTGCAACTAGGAAAACCACTTTCTGCGAAAGGCGTGAGAGAGAAATATCTCTCATTGGCTCGAATGGTGGTTTCTGAAGAACCCTCAACACCCTGTTCAGATCCCAGGGTTCTAAAGGCAGCTTGTAAGGAGGAACAATGTGACAAACCCCCCTGCAGGAACGTGCGTACCTGTGGAAGCCTGGCAAGGCGCTTCTGGAAAAACACAGAGAGCGCTGAGACTTGTCCCTTAAGGGAGCCGAGCGACAAACCCTTTCCCAGTCCAGATTGAAGGAAGGACAGAAAAGTGGGCAAGGCAAAAGGCCAGGGAGAAAAACCCTGAGCAGAGCACCACGACAGGAAAATTTTCCACGTCCTGTGGTAGATCTTGGCGGACGTTGGTTTCCTAGCCTGTCTCATAGTGGCAATGACGTCTTGAGATAACCCTGAAGACGCTAGGATCCAGGACTCAATGGCCACACAGTCAGGTTGAGGGCCGCAGAATTCAGATGGAAAAACGGCCCTTGGGATAGCAAGTCCGGTCGGTCTGGTAGTGCCCACGGTTGGCCGACCGTGAGATGCCACAGATCCGGGTACCACGACCTCCTCGGCTAGTCTGGAGCGACGAGGATGGCGCGGCGGCAGTCGGCCCTGATCTTGCGTAACACTCTGGGCAACAGTGCCAGCGGAGGAAACACATAAGGGAGCTGAAACTGCGACCAATCCTGAACTAAGGCGTCTGCCGCCAGAGCTCTGGGATCTTGAGACCGTGCCATGAACATCGGTACCTTGTTGTTGTGCCGGGACGCCATGAGGTCGACGTCCGGCATGCCCCAGCGGCAACAGATCTCCTGAAACACGTCCGGGTGAAGGGACCATTCCCCTGCGTCCATGCCCTGGCGACTGAGATAATCTGCTTCCCAGTTTTCCACGCCTGGGATGTGAACTGCAGAGATGGTGGAGGCCGTTGCTTCCACCCACAGCAAAATCCGCCGGACTTCCTGGAAGGCTCGCCGACTGCGTGTGCCGCCTTGGTGGTTGATGTATGCCACCGCTGTGGAATTGTCCGACTGAATTCGGATCTGCTTGCCTTCCAGCCACTGCTGGAACGCTTTCAGGGCAAGGTACACTGCCCGTATTTCCAGAACATTGATCTGAAGCGATGACTCTTGTTGGGTCCACGTACCCTGAGCCCTGTGGTGGAGAAAAACCGCTCCCCACCCTGACAGACTCGCGTCCGTCGTGACCACCTCCCAGGATGGGGGTAGGAAGGATTTCCCCTTTGATAATGAAGTGGGAAGAAGCCACCACCGAAGGGAAGCTTTGGTCGCTTGAGAGAGGGAGACAGTCCTGTCGAGGGACGTCGGCTTCCTGTCCCATTTGCGTAGGATGTCCCATTGAAGAGGACGCAGGTGAAACTGCGCGAAAGGGACTGCCTCCATTGCTGCCACCATCTTCCCCAGGAAGTGCATGAGGCGCCTCAAGGGGTGTGACTGGCCTTGAAGGAGAGATTGTACCCCTTTCTGTAGTGACTGCTGCTTGATCAGCGGAAGCTTCACTATCGCTGAGAGGGTATGAAACTCCATGCCAAGATATGTCAGCGATTGGGCCGGTGTCAGATTTGACTTCGGAAAATTGATGATCCACCCGAAACTCTGGAGAGTCTCCAGGGTAGCTTCGAGGCTGCGTTGGCATGCCTCTTGAGAGGGTGCCTTGATCAGCAGATCGTCCAAGTACGGGATCACCGAGTGACCCTGAGAGTGTAGGACCACTACTACAGAAGCCATAACCTTGGTAAAAACCCGTGGGGCTGTTGCCAGACCGAACGGCAGTGCCACGAACTGCAGGTGTTCGTTTCCTATGGCGAAGCGCAGGAAGCGCTGGTGCTCCGGAGCAATCGGTACGTGGAGATAAGCATCTTTGATATCGATCGATGCAAGGAAATTTCCTTGGGACATTGAGGCGATGACGGAGCGGAGGGATTCCATCCGGAACCGCCTGGTTTTTACGTGTTTGTTGAGCAGTTTCAGGACCAGGACAGGGCGGAAAGACCCGTCCTTCTTTGGGACCACAAACAAGTTGGAGTAAAAACCGTGGCCCTGTTGCTGAAGAGGAACAGGGATCACCACTCCTTCTGCCTTCAGAGTGCGCAGCGCCTGCAGAAGAGCCTCTGCTCGCTCGGGAGGCGGGGATGACCTGAAGAATCGAGTCGGGGGACGAGAGGTGAACTCTATCTTGTAACCGTGAGACAGAATGTCTCTCACCCAGCGGTCTTTTATTCGTGGCAGCCAGGTGTCGCAAAAGCGGGAGAGCCTGCCACCGACCGAGGATGCGGGATGAGGAGGTCGAAAGTCATGAGGAAGCCGCTTTGTTAGCTGCCCCTCCGGTGGTCTTTTTAGGACGTGACTTAGACCGCCATGCATCAGAGTTCCTTTGCTCTTTCTGAGGCCTTTTGGACGAGGAGAATTGGGACCTGCCCGCGCCCCGAAAGGACCGAAACCTCGACTGCCCTCTCCTCTGTTGGGGTATGTTCGGTTTGGGCTGGGGTAAGGATGTATCCTTTCCCTTGGATTGTTTGATGATTTCATCCAAACGCTCGCCAAACAATCTGTCGCCAGAAATTGGCAAACTGGTTAAGCGCTTTTTGGAAGCAGAATCTGCCTTCCATTCCCGTAGCCACAAGGCCCTGCGGAGTACCACCGAATTGGCGGCTGCCACCGCCGTACGGCTCGCAGAGTCCAGGACAGCATTAATAGCGTAAGACGCAAATGCCGAGGTCTGAGTGGTAATGGACACCACTTGTGGCGCGGACGTGCATGTGGCTGCTTCAATTTGCGCTTGACCTGCTGAGATAGCTTGTAGCGCCCATACGGCTGCGAATGCTGGGGCAAAAGAAGCGCCGATCACTTCATAGATGGATTTCAACCAGAGCTCCATCTGCCTGTCAGTGGCATCCTTGAGTGAAGCCCCATCTTCCACTGCAAGTATGGATCTAGCCGCCAGTCTGGAGATTGGAGGATCCACTTTGGGACACTGAGTCCAACCTTTAACCACGTCAGGTGGAAAGGGATAACGTGTATCCTTAAGGCGCTTAGAAAAACGCTTATCTGGACAAGCATGGTGATTCTGGACTGCCTCTCTGAAATCAGAGTGGTCCAGAAACATACTCTGTGTACGCTTGGGGAACCTGAACCGGAATTTCTCCTGCTGAGAAGCCGACTCCTCTGCTGGAGGGACTGAGGGAGAAATATCCAGCATTTGATTGATGGATGCAATAAGATCGTTCACTATGGCGTCCCCGTCTGGAGTATTAAGATTGAGAGCGCCCTCAGGATCAGAATCCTGATCAGCTACCTCCGCTTCATCAACTCGAGATTCCCCTCGCTGAGACCCTGAACAATATGATGATGTCGAGGGAAAATCTAAGCGAGCTCGCTTAGTCGGTCTGGGGCTGGGGTCTGTGTCAGAACCCTCAGCCTGGGATCTATGAGATACCCCTGGAGGACATTGTTGGTCCAACTGAGGGGAGCCAGGGAACAAAGATTCAACAGAGTCCCTGTGCTGAGATACCGGCCTGTACTGCAAGGCTTCTAGTATCTTAGCCATAGTCTCAGAGAGTTTTGCAAACTCTGTCCCCGTCACCTGGACATTGTCAGCAGGTGGCTCCCCCTGGGCCCCTCTTAGTAGAGGCTCTGGCTGAGTAAGTGTCACAGGGCACGAGCACTGTATACAATGAAGGTCAGTGGAACCTGCCGGTAGCGGGGTCGTACATGCGGCGCAGGCAGCATAATAAGCCTGTGTTTTGGCACCCCTGCCTTTTGTGGGCGCCATGCTATTATCTTCCCTGAGCAACACAATAGGGTATATAGCCAGAAATCAACTGTGCACCATACAGTGTAAAGTATATACCATAAACATATACAGTATAGTTACAGTACTGCACAATGGGGCTAGCACCACAGGTGCTGCTTACCACCCGCTTCAAGCGGTTGTGAGGCCACCCAAGTCCCTGCCTGGGTCTCCCAGACTTTGTCCCCCTCTGCTGCGTCCGAGGAGCTGACAGGAATGGCTGTCGGCGTCCTGAGGAGAGGAGGGAGTCGTGGGCATGGCCGAGAAAGTGCGGGAACTGGAGCCGCACTGTGCACAGTGAGAGGGGTGGAGTATGCAAAGCATGCTCCAGCCCTCAGTGCTGCTCGTTCTGTGCAGCTTCCCGCCCTTCCCCTGCCTGTCAGGGCTGAGGGCGGGAGGAAAAGGAAACTAGGCCGCAAAAAGCCGGGGACTCGAGTAATAAGCGCGGCCGCCGTATAAGCGCGGCCAGCGCGGAAGTCCCCGGCGCACTACAAGTCCCAGCCACGCCGCAGTGTTTCCGCGGCAGCGGCGGTCAGCGCGGCAGTCCCTATACATAAAACACACTCAGCAACGCTGAGTGTGTAATGGCACATTTTAACCCGGTCAGCGCCGCGGTCCCCGGTGCACTAGCACACCCAGCAAAGCTGTAGTGTTGCTGTGCGCGGTCCCCACAGGGATACAGAGTACCTCCAAGTAGCAGGGCCATGTCCCTGAACGGTACCCGGCTCCTATCCAGCAGGCTCCACAGGAGTTGTGGATGAAGCACGGTCTCCTGTGCCTGGAGACCGATAGGATCCCACTTCACCCAGAGCCCTGAGGGGGATGGGGAAGGAAAACAGCATGTGGGCTCCAGCCTCCGTACCCGCAATGGATACCTCAACCTTAACAACACCGCCGACAAGAGTGGGGTGAGAAGGGAGCATGCTGGGGGCCCTATATGGGCCCACTTTTCTTCCATCCGACATAGTCAGCAGCTGCTGCTGACCAATCTGTGGAGCTGTGCGTGCATGTCTGCCTCCTTCGCACAAAGCAAAAAACTGAGGAGCCCGTGGGAGCACGGGGGGTGTATAGGCAGAAGGGGAGGGGCTTTACACTTTTAGTGTAATACTTTGTGCGGCCTCCGGAGGCATAGCCTATACACCCAATGGTCTGGGTCTCCCAATGGAGCGACAAAGAAGAAGGGAATTTTGTTACTTACCGTAAATTCCTTTTCTTCTAGCTCCTATTGGGAGACCCAGACGATTGGGTGTATAGCACTGCCTCCGGAGGCCACACAAAGCAATTACACTAAAAAGTGTAAGGCCCCTCCCCTTCTGGCTATACACCCCCAGTGGGATCACTGGCTCACCAGTTTTAGTGCAAAAGCAAGAAGGAGGAAAGCCAATAACTGGTTTAAACAAATTCACTCCGAAGTAACGTCGGAGAACTGAAAACCATTCAACATGAACAACATGTGTACCCGAAAAACAACCAAAAATCCCGAAGGACAACAGGGCGGGTGCTGGGTCTCCCAATAGGAGCTAGAAGAAAAGGAATTTACGGTAAGTAACAAAATTCCCTTCTTCTTCGGCGCTCCATTGGGAGACCCAGACGATTGGGACGTCCAAAAGCTGTCCCTGGGTGGGTAAAGAAATACCTCATGTTAGAGCTGCAAAGACAGCCCTCCCCTACGGGGAGGCAACTGCCGCCTGCAGGACTCTTCTACCTAGGCTGGCGTCCGCCGAAGCATAGGTATGCACCTGATAATGTTTGGTGAAAGTGTGCAGACTCGACCAGGTAGCTGCCTGGCACACCTGTTGAGCCGTAGCCTGGTGTCGTAATGCCCAGGACGCACCCACGGCTCTGGTAGAATGGGCCTTCAGCCCTGATGGAACCGGAAGCCCAGCAGAACGGTAGGCTTCAAGAATTGGTTCTTTGATCCATCGAGCCAGGGTGGCCTTGGAAGCCTGCGACCCTTTGCGCTTACCAGCGACAAGGACAAAGAGTGCATCCGAACGGCGCAGGGGCGCCGTGCGGGAAATGTAGATTCTGAGTGCTCTCACCAGATCTAACAAATGTAAATCCTTCTCATAGCGATGAACTGCATGAGGACAAAAAGAAGGCAAAGAGATATCCTGATTAAGATGAAAAGAGGATACCACCTTCGGGAGAAACTCCTGAATGGGTCGCAGCACTACCTTGTCCTGGTGGAAGACCAGGAAGGGAGCCTTGGATGACAGCGCTGCTAGCTCAGACACTCTCCGAAGAGATGTGATCGCTACCAGAAAAGCCACTTTCTGTGATAGTCTAGAAAGTGAAACCTCCCTCAGAGGCTCGAAGGGCGGCTTCTGGAGGGCAACCAGTACCCTGTTCAGATCCCATGGATCTAACGGCCGCCTGTACGGGGGTACGATATGACAAACCCCCTGCAGGAACGTGCGTACCTTAGAAAGTCGTGCTAGACGCTTCTGAAAAAAGACGGATAGCGCCGAGACTTGCCCTTTAAGGGAGCCGAGCGACAAACCTTTTTCTAACCCAGATTGCAGGAAAGAAAGAAATGTAGGCAATGCAAATGGCCAGGGAGACACTCCCTGAGCAGAGCACCAGGATAAGAATATCCTCCACGTTCTGTGGTAGATCTTAGCGGACGTGGGCTTCCTAGCCTGTCTCATGGTGGCAACGACCCCTTGGGATAATCCTGAAGACGCTAGGATCCAGGACTCAATGGCCACACAGTCAGGTTCAGGGCCGCAGAATTCCGATGGAAAAACGGCCCTTGGGACAGCAAGTCTGGTCGGTCTGGTAGTGCCCACGGTTGGCCGACCGTGAGATGCCACAGATCCGGATACCACGCCCTCCTTGGCCAGTCTGGGGCGACGAGAATGACGCGGCTGCAGTCGGATCTGATCTTGCGTAGCACCCTGGGCAAGAGTGCCAGAGGTGGAAACACATAAGGGAGCCGGAACTGCGACCAATCTTGCACTAAGGCGTCTGCCGCCAGAGCTCTGTGATCGCGAGACCGTGCCATGAAGGCTGGGACCTTGTTGTTGTGCCGGGACGCCATTAAGTCGACGTCCGGCCTTCCCCAGCGGCGACAGATTTCCTGAAACACGTCCGGGTGAAGGGACCATTCCCCTGCGTCCATGCCCTGGCGACTGAGGAAGTCTGCTTCCCAGTTTTCTACGCCGGGGATGTGAACTGCGGATATGGTGGAGGCCGTGGCTTCCACCCACATCAGAATCCGCCGGACTTCCTGGAAGGCTTGCCGACTGCGTGTCCCCCCTTGGTGGTTGATGTATGCCACCACTGTGGAGTTGTCCGACTGAATTCGGATCTGCCTTCCTTCCAGCCACTGCTGGAAGGCTAGTAGGGCAAGATACACTGCTCTGATTTCCAGAACATTGATCTGAAGGGTGGACTCCTGCTGGGTCCACGTACCCTGAGCCCTGTGGTGGAGAAAAACTGCTCCCCATCCTGACAGACTCGCGTCTGTCGTGACCACCGCCCAGGACGGTGGTAGGAAGGATCTTCCCTGTGATAATGAGGTGGGAAGAAGCCACCACTGCAGAGAGTCCTTGGCCGTCTGGGAAAGGGAGACTTTCCTGTCCAGGGATGTTGACTTCCCGTCCCATTGGCGGAGAATGTCCCATTGAAGTGGGCGCAGATGAAACTGCGCAAACGGAACCGCCTCCATAGCCGCCACCATCTTCCCGAGGAAGTGCATGAGGCGTCTTCTTAAGGAGTGCGACTGACTTTGAAGGAGAGCCTGCACCCCAGTCTGTAGTGACCGCTGCTTGTCCAGCGGAAGCTTCACTATCGCTGAGAGAGTATGAAACTCCATGCCAAGATACGTCAGTGATTGCGTCGGTAACAGAGTTGACTTTGAGAAGTTGATGATCCACCCGAACGTCTGGAGAGTCTCCAGTGCAACGTTCAGGCTGAGTTGGCATGCCTCCTGAGAGGGTGCCTTGACAAGTAGATCGTCCAAGTAAGGGATCACAGAGTGTCCCTGAGAGTGTAAGACTGCTACCACTGCCGCCATGACCTTGGTGAACACCCGTGGGGCTGTCGCCAGACCAAATGGCAGAGCTACGAACTGAAGATGGTCGTCTCCTATCACGAAGCGTAGAAAGCGTTGGTGCTCTGTAGCAATCGGCACGTGGAGATAAGCATCTTTGATGTCTATTGATGCTAGGAAATCTCCTTGAGACATTGAGGCAATGACTGAGCGGAGGGATTCCATCCGGAACCGCCTGGCGTTCACATGCTTGTTGAGCAGTTTTAGGTCCAGAACAGGACGGAATGAGCCGTCCTTTTTTGGCACCACAAAGAGATTGGAGTAAAAACCTTGTCCTTGTTCCCGAAGAGGAACAGGGACCACCACTCCTTCTGCTCTTAGAGAATGCACCGCCTGCAGAAGGGCATCTGCTCGGTCGGGATGTGGGGAAGTTCTGAAGAACCGAGGCGGAGGACGAGAACTGAACTCTATCCTGTATCCGTGAGACAAAATGTCTGTTACCCACCGGTCTTTGACCTGTGGCAGCCAAATGTCGCAAAAGCGGGAGAGTCTGCCACCGACCGAGGATGCGGAGGGAGGCGGCCGAAAGTCATGAGGCAGCCGCCTTGGAAGCGGTACCTCCGGTTGCTTTCTTGGGGCGTGAGTGAGTCCGCCAGGAATCAGAGCTCCTTTGCTCTTTCTGAGTCCCTTTGGACGAGGAGAATTGGGGCTTGCCCGAGCCTCGAAAGGACCGAAACTTTGACTGCCACTTCCTCTGTTGAGGTTTGCTTGATCTGGGCTGGGGTAAGGAAGAGTCCTTACCTTTGGACTGTTTAATGATTTCCGCCAATTGCTCACCAAACAGTCTGTCTCCAGATAACGGCAAGCTGGTTAAACATTTTTTAGAAGCAGAATCTGCTTTCCATTCTTTTAACCACAAGGCTCTGCGCAAAACCACAGAGTTGGCGGATGCCATTGAGGTACGGCTCGTAGAGTCTAGTACCGCATTGATAGCGTAGGTCGCAAACGCAGTCATTTGCGTAGTTAAGGACGCCACTTGCGGCACTGCTGGACTTAAGAAAGAGTCCACCTGTGCCAGACCAGCTGAAATAGCTTGGAGCGCCCACACGGCCCCGAATGCTGGAGCAAACGACGCGCCAATAGCTTCATACACAGATTTCAACCAAAGGTCCATCTGTCTGTCATTGGCATCTTTAAGTGAAGCCCCATCCTCCACTGCAACTATGGATCTAGCTGCCAGCCTGGATATTGGAGGGTCCACTTTTGGACACTGGGTCCAGCGTTTGACCACGTCAGGGGGAAAGGGATAACGGGTATCCTTCAGACGTTTGGAAAAACGCTTGTCCGGATAAGCATGGTGTTTCTGGATAGATTCTCTGAAGTCAGAGTGGTCCAGAAAAGTACTCAACTTACGCTTGGGATACAGGAAATGGAATTTCTCCTGCTGGGCAGCTGCCTCCTCTGCTGAAGGGGCTGGGGGAGAAATATCCAACAGCCTATTGATGGCCGCTATAAGGTCATTTACCATGGCGTCACCATCTGGCGTATCCAAATTGAGTGCGGTGTCAGGACCAGACTCCCGATCACCCATCTCTGTCTCATCATATAGAGACCCTTCTCGCTGAGACCCTGACCCGCGTGACGACGTGGAGGGTCTCTCCCAGCGAGCTCGCTTAGGCGGCCTGGGACTGTCATCAGAGTCAGAGTCCTCAGCCTGTGATGCCTGGGACCCCCTTGAAGTACGGATTAGTTCCAACTGAGGGGGACCGGGGAACATAGACACAGCAGTGTCCATGGTCTGAGCAACTGGCCTGGACTGCAAGGTCTCCAGGATTTTTGTCATAGTCAGACATTTTATCAGCAAAGACTGCAAATTCTGTCCCCGTCACCGGGGCAGGGTTCACAGGCGTCTCTGCCTGGGCTACCACCACCATAGGCTCTGGCTGACGAAGTGCCACTGGGACTGAACATTGCACACAATGAGAGTCGTTGGAGCCTGCTGGTAGATTAGCCCCACATGCTGTACAAGCAATGTATACAGCCCGTGCCCTGGCACCCTTGCGTTTTGTGGATGACATGTTGCTGTCTCCTCAGAGCAATATAGGGGTATACAGCCAAGAAGCGACCGTACAGTACAGTATATATATATATATATATATATATATATGTCTGGTACAGGAAAAAGTACACCAATACTACACTGTGGCACTAGTGGGGCCAGCACTAATGTGCTGCTTACCGCCCGCTAAACGCGGGTGTGTGGTCGCCAGAAATCCCTAGTCTGGGTCTCCCAGAGCCTGTGTCCGTCCTCCAGCCAGACTGCATGCAGGAATGGCTGCCGGCGTCCTGTGGAGGGGGGGGGCGGGCCCTGGGCGTGCTCGGACCAAAAGCGGGAAACTGCGTCCCACTGTGCCTAGTGAGAGGGCTGGAGCATGTAAATAAGGCTCCAGCCCTCGGCGCTGACGATTACACAGCGTCTGTCCCATTCCCTGATTGACAGGGAGGGGGCGGGAACGAAGCGGAGCTAGGCCGCAAAAGCCGGGGACTAAAGTTATAAGCGCCGCCGCCGTAAAAGCCCGGTCGGCGCTAAGTCCCCGGCGCACTACAAGTCCCAGCCGCGCCGCCGCTCCGAGAGTGGCCGGCGCGGTAGTTCCCAGCACATGAAGTCACACAGCTAAGCTGCTGTGACTCAAACCCCAGCGTGCAGCGCCACTGTCCCCGGCGCACTAACACACCCAGCAAGTCTGGCGTGTGCGTGCCTGTCAGTACGGGGACACAGAGTACCTGAAAGTTGCAGGGCCATGTCCCTGAACGGTACCCCGGCTCCTTATCCAGCAGGTTCAATGGGTCTGTGGACGGAGCCCGGCCTCAGGGCTTGGAGGCCGGTAAGATCCCACTTCCTCAGAGCCCCTCAGGGGGATGAGGAAGGAAAACAGCATGTGGGCTCCAGCCTCTGTACCCGCAATGGGTACCTCAACCTTACAAACCACAAGTGGGGAAAGAAGGGAGCATGCTGGGGGCCCCATATGGGCCCTCTTTTCTTCCATCCGACATAGTCAGCAGCTACTGCTGACTAAACAGTGGAGCTATGCGTGGATGTCTGACCTCCTTCGCACAAAGCAGAAAACTGGTGAGCCAGTGATCCCACTGGGGGTGTATAGCCAGAAGGGGAGGGGCCTTACACTTTTTAGTGTAATTGCTTTGTGTGGCCTCCGGAGGCAGTGCTATACACCCAATCGTCTGGGTCTCCCAATGGAGCGCCGAAGAAAAGGAATTTACGGTAAGTAACAAAATTCCCTTCTTCTTCGGCGCTCCATTGGGAGACCCAGACGATTGGGACGTCCAAAAGCTGTCCCTGGGTGGGTAAAGAAATACCTCATGTTAGAGCTGCAAAGACAGCCCTCCCCTACGGGGAGGCAACTGCCACCTGCAGGACTCTTCTACCTAGGCTGGCGTCCGCCGAAGCATAGGTATGCACCTGATAATGTTTGGTGAAAGTGTGCAGACTCGACCAGGTAGCTGCCTGGCACACCTGTTGAGCCGTAGCCTGGTGTCGTAATGCCCAGGACGCACCCACGGCTCTGGTAGAATGGGCCTTCAGCCCTGATGGAACCGGAAGCCCCGCAGAACGGTAGGCTTCAAGAATTGGTTCCTTGATCCATCGAGCCAGGGTGGATTTTGCAGCCTGCGATCCCTTGCGCTGACCAGTGACAAGGACAAAGAGTGCATCCGAGCGGCGCAGGGGCGCCGTGCGGGAATGTAGATTCTGGGTGCTCTACACCAGATCCAACAATGCAAAGCCATTACATACCGATGAAATGGATAAAAGTAAGGTAAGGAGATATCCTGATTGTGATAAAAAGGGGATACCACCTTAGGGAGAAACTCTGGGATCGGACGCAGCACTACCTTATCTTGGTGAACACCAGGAAGGGAGCTTTGGATGACCGCGCTGCTAGCTCGGACACTCTCCGAAGAGACGTGACCGCTACCAGAAAGGCCACTTTCTGTGAAAGTCGAGAAAGTGAAAACATCCCTCAAAGGCTCGAAGGGCGGCTCCTGGAGAGCAATTAATACCCTGTGCAGATCCCATGGGTCTAACGGCCTCTTGTACGGAGGGACAATGTGATAACCCCCCTGCAGGAACGTGCGTACCTGAGGAAGTCGTACTAGGCGCTTCTGAAAGAATACCGACAGCGCTGCGACTTGTCCTTTAAGGGAGCCGAGCGACAAACCTTTTCCCAATCCAGATGCAGGAAGGGAGGAAAAAAGGAGACAATGCAAATGGCCAGGGAGACACTCCCGAAGCAGAGCACCAAGATAAGAATAACTTCCACGTCTTGTGGTAGATCTTGGCAGACGTCGGCTTCCTAGCCCGTCTCATGGTGGCAATGACGTCTTTAGGTAATCCTGAAGACGCTAGGATCTCGGACTCGATGGCCATACAGTCAGGATCAGGGCCGTAGAATTCAGTGGAAAAAACGGCCCTTGGGACAGTAAGTCTGGCCGGTCTGAGAGTGCCCACGGTTGGCCGACCGTGAGATGCCACAGATCCGGGAACCACGACCTCCTCGGCCAGTCTGGGACGACGAGGATGGCGCGGCGGCAAGCGGAGCTGAGCTTGCGTAGTACTCTGGGCAACAGTGCCAGAGGTGGAAACACATAGGGTAGCTGGAACTGCGACCAATCTGAACTAGGGCGCCTGCCGCCAGAGCTCTTTGCTCGTGAGACGCCATGAAAATCGGGACCTTGTTGTTGTGCCGAGACGCCATTAGGTCGACGTCCGGCATCCCCCAGCTGCTACAGATTTTCTGACACCATTCTGGGTGCAGAGGCCATTCCCCTGCGTCCATGCCCAGGCGACTGAGGAAGTCTGCTTCCCAATTTTCTACGCCCGGGATGTGAACTGCGGATATGGTGGATGCTTTGTCCCCCACCCACGTCAGAATCCGCCGGATTGCCTGGTAGGCTTGGCGATGCGTGTTCCGCCTTGGTGGGCGATGTCTGCCACCACTGTGAAATTGTCCGACTGAATTCGGATCCGTTTTCCTTCCAGCCACTGCTGGAAGGCTTGCAGGGCAAGATACACTGCACAGATTTCCAGAACATTGATCTGAAGGATGGACTCCTCGGAAGAGAGTCCTTGACCGTCTGAGAAGGGAAACGTTCCTGCCTAGGGACGTCGACTCCCCAACCCATTGGCAAAGCATGTCCCATTGAAGTGGACGCAGATGAAACTGCGCGAAAATGACTGCCTCTGCATGAGGCGTCTTAAGGGGTGTGACTGGCCTTGAAGGAGAGACTGTACCCCCGTCTGTAGTGAACGCTGCTTGTCCAGCGGAAGCTTCACTATCGCTGAGGGAGTGTGAAACTCCATGCCCAGATATGTCAGCGATTGGGTCGGTGCCCGATGTAACCTTGAAAAGTTGATGATCCACCCGAAACTCTGGAGAGTCTCCAGCGCCCCGTTCAGGCTGTGTTGGCATGCCTCTTGAGAGGGTGCCTTAACAATTGGATCGTCCCAGTAAGATCACAGGGTGACCCTGAGAGTGCAGGACTGCTCCCACTGCTGCCCTCAACTTGGTGAAAACCCGTAGGGCTGTCGCCAGACCGAAGGGCAGGGCTACGCACTGAAGATGCTCGTCTTCAATAACGAAACGTAGCAAACGCTGGTGCTCTGGAGCAATCGGCACGTGGAGATAAGCATCCTGATATCTATTGATGCTAGGAAATCTCCTTGAGACATTGAGGCAATGACGGAGCGGAGGGTTACATCCGGAACCGCCTGGCCTTCACGTGCTTGGTGAGCAGTTTTAGGTCCAGAACGGAACGGAAAGAGCCACCCTTTTTTGGCACCCCAATCAGATTGGAGGAAAAAAACGTGTCTTGTTCCTGAAGAGGAACAGGGATTACCACTCCTTCTGCCTGCAGAAGAGCATCGGCTCGGTAGGGGGGGGGGGGGAATGTCCTGTACACGTGAGACACAATGTCTCTCACCCACCGGTCTGTGACCTGCGGCAGCTAAATGTCGCCAAGCGGGAGAGTATGCCACCGACCGCGGATGCGGAGAGAGAGAGCTGAAGTCATGAGGAGACCGCCTTGGTAGCGGTTCCTCCTGCAGCCTTCCTTGGGCGTGATTGAGCCCGGCCGGAATTTGAGCCCCTCTGAGCATTTTGAGCCCTTTTGGACGAGGACAATTGGGACCTGCCCGAGCCTGGGAAGGACCGAAACCTCGACTGTCCCCCCAGGACAGCATTACTAGGGTAAGTCGCAATGCAGACATTGCGAGGTTAAGGACACCACCTGCGGCACAGATGTACATGTGCTCAAGACCAGCTGCGCAAGACCAGCTGAAAAAGCTTAGAGTGCCCATACGGCTGCGAATGCCGGAGCAACCGACACGCTGATAGCTTCACAGACAGATTTCAACCAGAGATCCATCTGTCTGTCAATGGCATCTTCAGGGTACTTTCACACTTGCGTTATTTTCCTTCCGTTACAATCCGCCCTTTTGGGAAACAGCGGAATCCGTTAACGGATTCCGCTGTTTCCCATAGACTTGTATGGTTGACGGATTGTACCAAAAGGAGCTGCGTTGCTTCCGCTGGGCGACGCTCCGTTGCTTCCGCCCAGCGGGAGGAACGCAGCATGTAACGTTATTTTGAGCAGCGGAATCCTCTGGATTTCACTGCGCATGCTCTTTTTTTTTTTTTTTTTTTTTTTAAATCAAACTTTATTTTGGCTCGCGGTGGCCGAACGTTCAGCTGAGCGCCCGGCCGTCGGCAAGCGACAGCGCTCAGCTGAATGACCGGCCACCAGCATGCCCGGCCGCCGGCAAGTCACAGCGCTCAGCTGAGCGCCCGCCCGCCGGCATGCCCGGGCGCCGGCAAGTGACAGCGATCAGCTGATCACCCGGCGGCCGGCTGCAGGGAGCGATCAGCTGATCACCCGGCGGCCGGGAGCGATCAGCTGATCACCCGGCAGCCGGCTGCAGGGAGCGATCAGCTGATCACCCGGCGGCCGGCTGCAGGGAGCGATCAGCTGATCACCCGGCGGCCGGCTGCAGGGAGCGATCAGCTGATCACCCGGCGGCCGGCTGCAGGGAGCGATCAGCTGATCACCCGGCGGCCGGCTGCAGGGAGCGATCAGCTGATCACCCGGCGGCAGGGAGCGATCAGCTGATCACCCGGCGGCCGGGAGCGATCAGCTGATCACCCGGCGGCCGGGAGCGATCAGCTGATCACCCGGCGGCCGGGAGCGATCAGCTGATCACCCGGCAGCCGGCTGCAGGGAGCGATCAGCTGATCACCCGGCAGCCGGGAGCGATCAGCTGATCACCCGGCGGGCGGGAGCGATCAGCTGATCACCCGGCGGCCGGCTACTGGGAGCAATCAGCTGATCACCCAGCGGCCGGCTGCAGGGAACGATCAGCTGATCGTTCACTATAGTCTGCCGCTGGTAAAACCGGGAAAAAAAAAAAAAAAAAAATCAAAACGAATTGCGTTGTTTTGCAGCATCCGTTGCATCCGTTGTGTCACTATATGCAACACATCCGTTGCATCCGTTACACAACGCAATGCAACGGATACCGTTCAACGCAAGTGTGAAAGTAGCCTTAAGTGACGTCCCATCTCCACTGCAACTATGGATCTAGCCGCAAGCCTGGAGATTGGGGGATCCACCTTTGGACCCTGGGTCCAGCGCTTTACCACGTCAGGGGGAAGGGATAACGTGTATCCTTAATACGTTTGGAGAAAACGCTTATCTGGTAAGCGTGGTGTTTCTGAACTGCTTCTCTGAAGTCAGCGTGGCCAGAAAAGTACTCAATATACGCATGAGATACTGAAAAAGAATTTTTCCTGCTGTAAAGCTGACTCCTCCACTGGGGGAGCTGAGGGAGCAATATCCAACATTCCATTGATGGACGCTATAAGATCATTCACTATGGCGTCACCATCCGGTGTATCCGGATTGAGAGCGGTGTCAGGACCAAAGCCCTGATCAGCTACGTCTGCCTCATCATACAGAGAGTCCTCCCGCTGGGACCTTGACCAGTGATGAAGCCGAGTGCCGCACCCAGCGAGCTAGCTTAGGCTGTCTGGGACTGCCGTCCGTGTCAGAGCCTTCACCCTGGAATGCCTGGGACCCCCCCCGGAGCACTGATTATGTTCCAAATGAGGGTGGCCAGGGAGCATTAATCAAGATTGCCCATGGCCTGTCTGGACTGCAAACTCTCTAATCAGCAGAAACTGCAACTCCGTCCCTGTCCCTGGACAGGGTTCACAGGTGGTTCCTTTGGCCACCTCTAGTAGAGACCCCGGCTGACCAAGTGCTACAGGGGTGCATTGCACACAATGGGGGTCAGTGGAACCTGCCGGTGGAACAGTATCACATGCAGGAAAAGCAGCATAGAAAGCCTGTGTTGCTTTTTTTTTGCTGCTGTATTCTAGCCATCTATGCAATGTATAGCATACAAGCATAAACACTTCAGCACATGCAATACAAGCAGCATAGAAAGCCTGTGCCTTGGCACCCTTGCTTTTTTGCTGCTGTTGTCCAGCCATCTAGGAGAAAATATCCAAGAGTAGCGACCGTACAGTGCAATGTATAGCATACAAGCATAAGTACAAATGAACACTTCAGCACATGCAATACAAGCAGCATAGAAAACCTGTGCCTTGGCACCCATGCTTTTTTGCTGCTGCTGTCCAGCCCTCTAGGAGAATATAGCCAAGAGTAGCGACCGTACAGTGCAATGTATAGCATACAAGCATAAGTACAAATGAACACTTCAGCACATGCAATACAAGCAGCATAGAAAACCTGTGCCTTAGCACCCTTGCTTTTTTGCTGCTGTTGTCTCGCCATCTAGGAGGGCATATAGCCAAAGATAGCGACCGTACAGTGCAGTGTATAGCATACAAGCATAAAATACAAATGGACACTTCGGTATTTAGTGGGGTCAGCACTTCAGGTGATGCTTACCGCCCGCCTATAACGCGGGTGTGTGGTCGCCAGAGCCCTGTGTTGGTTGCCCAGAGCATGTCTCCGTTCCCCAGCTCGGACTGCGTGCAGGAATGGCTGCCGGCGTCCTTCTCCAGCTCGTGTGACGAGGGGCGGGCCGTGGGCGTGCCCCAGCCAAGAGCGGGAAACTGGCGTCCCACTGTGTCCAGTGAAGGGGGCTGGAGAATGCAAAGCAGACTCCAGCCCTCGGCGCTGACTGTCTGTACAGCGTCCCGCCTCACCCCTGACTGGCAGGGCTGGAGGCGGGAACGAAACGAAAACTAGGCCGCAAAGCCGGGGACTCGAGTAATAAGCGCGGCCGTCCATGTGCACGGCCAGCGCGGAAGTCCCCGGCGCACCACAAGTCCCAGCCGCGCCACAATGTAAAAAACACCCAGCAGCGGCCGGCGCGGCAGTTCCCAATACATAAAGTCACTCAGCAAAGCTGTAGTGAATAATAGCACGAGCGCTCCGTGCTGTTGCCCCCGGCGCACTAACACTCCCAGCAATGCTGGTGTGTGTGTGCGCGCTTGCCCGGGGACACAGAGTACCTTAATGTAGCAGGGCCTGTCCCTGACGATACTCAGCTCCATATCCAGCAGGTTCTCTGGGTCTGTGGATGGAGCCCGGTCTCAGTGCCTGGAGACCTGTAAGATCCCACTTCCTCAGAGCCCCTCAGGGGGATGGGGAAGGAAAACAGCATGTGGGCTCCAGCCTCCGTACCCGCAATGGGTACCTCAACCTTAACAAACACCGCCGACATAAAGTGGGGTGAGAAGGGAGCATGCTGGGGGCCCTAGTATGGGCCCTCTTTTCTTCCATCCGACATAGTCAGCAGCTGCTGCTGACTAAACAGTGGAGCTATGCGTGGATGTCTGACCTCCTTCGCACAAAGCAGAAAACTGGTGAGCCAGTGATCCCACTGGGGGTGTATAGCCAGAAGGGGAGGGGCCTTACACTTTTTAGTGTAATGCTTTGTGTGGCCTCCGGAGGCAGTGCTATACACCCAATCGTCTGGGTCTCCCAATGGAGCGCCGAAGAAAGAAAGATTTGCCAAGACCTGTAATAGATCTTGGCGGACGTAGGCTTCCTGGCCTGTCTCATGGTGGCAATGACATCCTGAGATAACCCTGAAGACGCTAGGAGCCAGGACTCAATGGCCACACAGTCAGGTTGAGGGCCACAGAATTCAGATGGAAAAACGGGCCTTGTGACAGCAAGTCTGGGCGGTCTGGAAGCGCCCACGGTTGACCCACTGTGAGATGCCACAGATCCGGATACCACGACCGCCTCGACCAGTCTGGAGCGACGAGAATGGCGCGACGGCAGTCGGACCTGATCTTGTATAGCACTCTGGGCAGCATCGCCAGAGGAGGAAACACATAAGGCAGTCGAAACTGCGACCAATCCTGGACTAACGCGTCCACCGCCAGAGCTCTGTGATCCTGAGACCGTGTCATGAATGCCGGGACCTTGTTGTTGTGCCGTGACGCCATGAGATCGACGTCCAGCGTTCCCCAGCGGCGACAGATCTCTCGAAACACGTCTGGGTGCAGAGACCATTCCCCCGCGTCCATGCCCTGACGACTGAGAAAATCTGCTTCCCAGTTTTCTACGCCCGGGATATGAACTGCGGAGATGGTGGAGGCTGTGGCTTCCACCCACTGCAGAATCCGTCGGACTTCCTGGAAGGCTAGACGACTGCGAGTGCCGCCTTGGTGGTTGATGTAGGCGACCGTAGTGGCGTTGTCCGACTGGATACGGATCTGCCTGCCCTCCAGCCACCGATGAAAAGCCAATAGGGCTAGATACACTGCCCTTATCTCCAGTATATTGATCTGAAGGGATGACTATCGGGAGTCCAGGTTCCCTGAGCCCTGTGGTGGAGAAAAACCGCTCCCCAACCTGACAGGCTCGCGTCCGTGGTGACCACCGCCCAGGTTGGGGGTAGGAAGGATTTTCCCTGCGACAGAGAATTGGGAAGGAGCCACCACTGAAGTGACGTCTTGGTTGCAAGGGAAAGAGACGGGAAGCCGCACTCTTGTCCCATTTGCGGAGAATGTCCCATTGGAGTGGCCGAAGATGGAATTGCGCGAACGGGACTGCCTCTATAGCTGCCACCATCTTCCCCAGGAAGTGCATGAGGCGCCTTAAGGGGTGTGACTGACTCCGAAGAAGGGATTGCACCCCTGCCTGCAGAGAAAGCTGTTTGTCGCTCGGAAGCTTGACTAACGCTTGCTGGGTATGAAACTCCATCCCAAGGTACGTCAGTGATTGGGTCGGTGTCAACTTGGATTTCGGGAAGTTGATGATCCACCCGAACCGCTGGAGAGTCGCCAGAGCGACGGATAGACTTTGTTGACATGCCACCCGAGATGGGGCCCTGACTAGGAGATCGTCCAAGTAGGGGATCACCGAGTGGCCCTGAGAATGCAGGACCGCCACAACGGATGCCATGACTTTGGTGAAAACCCGTGGGGCTGTCGCCAAGCCGAAAGGCAATGCCACGAACTGAAGGTGTTCGTCCCCGATGGCGAAACGCAGGAAACATTGATGTTCGGGTGCGATCGGTACATGGAGATAAGCATCCTTGATGTCGATCGATGCTAGGAAGTCTCCTTGTGACATCGAGGCGATGACCGAGCGGAGAGATTCCATCCGAAACCGTCTGGTTCTCACATGTCTGTTGAGTAGCTTGAGGTCCAGAACGGGACGGAATGACCCGTCCTTTTTTGGCACCACGAACAAGTTGGAGTAAAATCCGCGACCACGTTCCTGAAGGGGAACGGGGATCACAACTCCTTCCATCTTTAGAGCGGCCACTGCCTGAAAACGTGCGTCGGCCTGAGCAGGGGGCGGAGAGGTTCTGAAGAAACGAGCCGCAGGACAAGAGCTGAACTCTATCCTGTAACCATGAGAAAGAATGTCTCTCACCCATCGGTCTTGAACATGTGGCCACCAGGCGTCGCCAAAGCGGGAGAGCCTGCCACCGACCGAGGATGCGGCTAGGGAAGGCCGAGAGTCATGAGTAAGCCGTCTTGGAGGCAGTGCCTCCTGCGGCCTTTTGCGGGCGTGACTTGGATCGCCACGCATAGGAGTTCCTCTGGCCTTTCTCCGGCCTGTTGGACGAAGAGGATTGGGACTTGGCGGAGGGACGAAAGGACCGAAACCTCGATTGGATTTTTCTCTGCTGAGGTCTCTTAGGTTTGGACTGGGGTAAGGAGGAATCCTTTCCTTTGGATTCCTTAATAATCTCATCCAATCGTTCGCCAAACAAACGGTCGCCAGAAAACGGCAAACCGGTTAAGAACCTCTTGGAAGCCGAGTCTGCCTTCCATTCGCGCAGCCACATGGCCCTGCGGACTGCCACGGAGTTAGCAGATGCTACCGCCGTACGGCTAGTGGAGTCCAGGACGGCGTTCATGGCGTAGGACGAAAAGGCTGACGCCTGAGAGGTCAACGACGCAACTTGCGGAGCAGAATTACGTGTGACAGCATTAATCTCAGTCAGACAAGCCGAGATTGCTTGGAGTGCCCACACGGCTGCAAAGGCCGGGGCAAAAGACGCGCCCGTGGCCTCATAGATGGACTTCACCAGGAGCTCTGTCTGTCAGTGGCATCCTTCAGGGATGAGCCATCTGCAACAGACACCACGGACCTAGCCGCCAATCTGGAGACTGGAGGATCCACCTTGGGACAGTGAGCCCAACCCTTAACGACTTCAGATGGGAAGGGATAACGCGTGTCAGTGAGGCGTTTAGCAAAGCGCTTGTCCGGGACCGCTCTGGGCTTCTGGACAGCATCTCTGAAGTTAGAGTGATCAAAAAACGTATTGCGCGTACGTTTGGGGAACCAAAACTGGCGTTTCTCCTGCTGAGACGCCGACTCCTCTACAGGAGGAGGCGGGAGAGAGAGAGATCCAACACCTGGTTGATGGACGAGATAAGAAGGCGTCCCCCTCAGGTGTATCAAGGTTAAGGGGCGACGTCAGGGTCAGAGCCCTGAGCTGCGACGTCCGCCTCGTCCTCCAGAGAGTCCTCAAGCTGGGATCCCGAGCAGCGAGAGGAAGTCGGGGGAAGAGTCCCAGCGAGCCCGTTTAGCCGGTCTAGGACTGCGGTCCGGGCAGGAGTCCTCCGCCTGAGACCGAGGGGCCAACCTGGGAGCGCGCTGCGGCGCGGACCGAGAGGGGCCTGGAGGCGACGAGCTAAAAGGGGCCGGGGCCTGTGAAAGGTCCGGTCTGGACTGCAAAGCCTCAAGCAGCTTAGAAGACCATTTGTCCATAGACAGTGCAATGGATTGAGAAAGAGACTCAGAGTTTCTCAGCAAAAGAGGCGAACTCTGTCCCTGCAGCCTGGTCAGGGGGAGCAGGGGGGTCTACATGAGCCGAGGGGCCCACCAGTGTCCGAGGCTCCGGCTGAGCAAGCGAGGCAGGAGTCGAGCATTGCTCACAGTGAGGGTAGGTGGAACCCGCAGGTAACATAGCCCCACAAGAGGTACAGGCCGCGAAAAAAACCTGTGCCTTAACAGCTTTGCTCTTTGTGGACGACATGCTGTTGTCTCCTAGGAGAGTGACCACTGAGGGTATATGGGAAATGGGTATACAGAACGTACGTACGTGTACGTATACATACATACATGTATGTATGTATGTATGTATGTATGTATGTATGTATGTATGTATGTATGTATGTATGTATGTATGTATGTATGTATGTATGTATGTATGTATGCATGCATGCATGCATGCATGCATGCATGCATGCATGCATGCATGCATGCATGCATGCATGTATGTATGTATGTATGTATGTATGTATGTATGTATGTATGTATCTATTCTGGCACCCTAGGGGGACCAGCACCGGGTGACCGGTGTGGCTTACCGACCGCTAACGAGCGGAGTGTGTCCTCCAGATTCCCTGCCTTGGATCCCCCGGAGCTGCAGAGCTGTTCACTGAGAAGCCTCCACCGGCAGAATGCCAGAAAATGGCTGCTGGAGCTCTCAGGGGAGGAGTGGAGCCGTGGGCGGCGCCAGCAAAGTGCGGGAATCTGGGGTCCCCACAGTGATCAGTGAGGGGGGAGGAAGATATGCAGGATGCTCCAGCCCTCACATCCGACGTCATGTCCGTAATCCCGCCCTTACCCCTGACAGGCAGGCCCGGGGGCGGGATTTTTGCGACTAGGCCGCGATGAAGCCGGGGACTAAATTTGAGACCGCGCCCGACAAGCAGGCATGGTCGGCGCGGAAGTCCACCGGCCTCCTCAATTCAGCAGCTGCCGCGGCTTCCGGGAAGAAGGTGCGCTCCCTGCACAGTCCCCTATGGGGACACAGAGTACCTTTGAGTTGCAGGGCCCGGTCCCTGAGGTTGAAGAGGCTCCGGTCCGGCAGGTTCCCACAGGGGCTGAGGATGGAGCACGGTCCCAGCAAATGGATGACCGCTTAGGATCCCACTTCTCCCAGAGCCGCATAAGGGATGGTGAAGGAGACGGCATGTGGCTCCAGCCTCTGTACCCGCAATGGGTACTTCAACCTTAACAACACCGCCGACGTAGTGGGGTGAGAAGGGAACATGCCGGGGGCCCCGTGGGGGCCCTCTTTTCTTCCAACCGACATAACTAAGTATGAGAATGCATGAGTGGATGTGTGCCTCCTTCCACACAAAGCATAAAACTGAGGAGCCCGTGGTCCACGGGAGGGTGTATAGGCAGAGGGGAGGGGTTACACTTTTTAAAGTGTAATACTTTGTGTGGCCTCCGGAGGCAGAAGCTATACACCCAATTGTCTGGGTCTCCCAATGGAGCGACAAAGAAATTACGTTTTTGGTCACCGCAAATTTTGCGCAAAATACAATAACAGGCGATCAAAACGTAGCATCTGTGCAAAAATGGCACCGTTAAAAATGTCAGGTCGAGACGCAAAAAGTAAGCCATCACTGAGCCTCAGATCCTGAAAAATGAGAACGCTACGGGTTTTGGAAAATGGCGCAAAACGTGTGCCACGTTTTTTTGGACAAGCTTGTGTATTTTTTTTAACCCCTTAGATACAAGTAAACCTATACATGTTTGGTGTCTACAAACTCGCACTGACCTGAGGCATCACATAGATATATCAGTTTTACCATATAGTGAACACAGTGAATAAAATATCCCAAAAACTATTGTAAGATCACACTTTTTTTGCAATTTGTCCGCACTTTGAATTTTTTTGCCGTTTTCCAGTACACTATATGGTAAAACTTATGGTTTCATTTAAAAGTACAACTCGTCCCGCAAAAAACAAGCCCTCATAAGGCAAGATTGATGGAAAAATAAAAAAAAAAGTTACGCCTCTCGGAAGAAGGGGAGCAAAAAACAAAAACGGAAAGTGCCTGGGGGCTGAAGGGGTTAACAAGCAATGCTTTCTGTAAATTTGTAACTATTCACGAGAAAGCTTTGCTGTACGAGCAACTCACCGCACACACTTCCGGTTCCGTACATCCACCGCGCTCTAACCCGCTCTTGCAGTCCACACAAACACACACAAGCACGCACATACAGTATTCTGCTCACATTACTTTCGTTCCACCGCCGGCCTCATGGTTCTTGTAGTTCCGCTTTATATCGCGACGAGGTAGGAATCCTCGCGGCTAACTACAAGATCCAGGAGGCCGGCGATGGAACGGAAGATGAGCACGGAAGTGCGGAAGGCTGTGCATCGGCAACCATAGCGACAAAGCAGGAACTTCCTCTGTCACCGCTACTCAAAGGCAGCGTGCCGGCCAATCAGAGGCAAGCGGCTCCTGCCTTTGACGTCAGCGCTCTGGCAGCGGAAGTTCCTCCCTCGTCGTTATGGTTACCAGATACACAGCCCGTACTAGCAAACAGCAAGTCCCAGGAGACCGGCGATGGAACGGAAGATAAGGTGAGCATATAATATGTGCGTGCTTGTGTGTTTGTGCATGTGTGGAATGACACAATAGGGGGACATTTAACAAGTTGTGGAATGAATTGTCTGCATTGCAATGATTTCCTATGGGAAATCTTGCTTTGCTGAACGAGTAACTTAGTTTACAAGCGCACTCCCAGAACGGATTGTTCTCGTTAACCAAGGTTCCACTGTAGTCGAAAAGCGGCAACCTATTCGATGAATATGGGCGTTGACGAATATTTGAGGTATTCGATCATCCCTAGTCATTAATTGTTGCAGTGTAGTCGATCTATAAACCTGCTGAGGATCAATAGGCCAGAAAAAAGAAGGGAATTTTGTTACTTACCGTAAATTCCTTTTCTTCTAGCTCCAATTGGGAGACCCAGACGATTGGGTGTATAGCTACTGCCTCCGGAGGCCACACAAAGTATTACACTAAAAAGTGTAAGGCCCCTCCCCTTCTGCATATACACCCCCCGTGGATCACGGGCTGCTTCAGTTTTAGTGCAAAAGCAAGAAGGAGGAAAGCCAATAACTGGTTAAACAATTCAATCCGAAGGAACATCGGAGAACCGAAACCATTCAACATGAACAACATGTGTACCCGAACAACCAAAAAATCCCGAAGGAACAGGGGCGGGTGCTGGGTCTCCCAATTGGAGCTAGAAGAAAAGGAATTTACGGTAAGTAACAAAATTCCCTTCTTCTTCGGCGCTCCATTGGGAGACCCAGACGATTGGGACGTCCAAAAGCAGTCCCTGGGTGGGTAAATTAATACCTCAAGTTTGGACTGTAAAAACAGCCCTTCCCTACATGGAGGCAACCGCCGCCTGCAGGACTCTTCTACTTAGGCTGGCATCCGCCTAAGCGTAGGCATGCACCTGATAACGCTTGGTGAAGGTGTGCAGACTCGCCCAGGTAGCCGTCTGGCACACCTGCTGAGCCGTAGCCTGGTGCCGTAATGTCCAGGACGCACCCACGGCTCTGGTAGGATGGGCCTTCAGCCCTGATGGAACCGGAAGCCCAGCAGAACGGTAGGCTTCAAGAATTGGTTCCTTGATACATCGAGCCAGGGTGGATTTGGAAGCCTGCGACCCTTTGCGCTGACCAGCGACAAGTACCAAGGGTGCATCCGAGCGACGCAGGGGCGTCGTGCGGGAAATGTAGATTCTGAGCGCTCTCATCAGATCCAACAAATACAAATCCAATTCATATCGATGAACTGGATGAGGACAAAAGGAAGGTAAGGAGATATCCTGACTGAGATGAAAAGGGGGATACTACCTTAGGGAGAAACCCCGGAATCAGGCGCAGCACTACCTTGTCTTGGTGAAACACCAAGAAGGGAGCTTTGGATGACCGCGCTGCGAGCTCGGACACTCTCTGAAGAGACGTGACCGCTACCAAAAAGGCCACTTTCTGTGAAAGTCGAGAAAGTGAAACATCCCTCAGAGGCTCAAAGGGCGGCTCCTGGAGAGCAATTAGTACCCTGTGCAGATCCCATGGGTCTAACGGCCTCTTGTACGGAGGGACAATGTGACAAACCCCCTGCAGGAACGTGCGTACCTGAGGAAGTCGCCCTATGCGCTTCTGAAAGAATACAGACAGCGCTGGGACTCGTCCGTTAAGGGAGCCGAGCGACAAACCTTTTCCCAAACCAGATTGCAGGAAGGAAGGAAAAGTAGGCAATGCAAATGTCCAGGGAGACACTCCCTGAGCAGAGCACTAAGATAAGAATATCTTCCACGTCTTGTGGTGGATCTCGGCAGACGTCGGCTTCCTAGCCCGTCTCATGGTGACAATGACGTCTTGAGATAATCCTGAAGACGCCAGGATCCAGGACTCAATGGCCACCAGTCAGGTTCAGGGCTGTAGAATTCAGATGGAAAAAACGGCCCTTGGGACAGTAAGTCTGGCCGGTCTGGTAGTGCCCACGGTTGGCCGACCGTGAGATGCCACAGATGCAGGTACCACGACCTCCTCGGCCAGTCTGGGGCGACGAGGATGGCGCGGCGGCAATCGGAGCTGATCTTGCGTAGCCCTCTGGGCAACAGTGTCAGAGGAGGAAACACATAGGGTAGCTGGAACTGCGACCAATCCTGAACTAAGGCGCCTGCCGCCAGAGCTCTTTGATCGTGAGACCGCGCCATGAAAATCGGGCCCTTGTTGTTGTGCCGAGACGCCATTAGGGCGACGTCCGGCCTCCCCCAGCGGCTACAGATTTCTTGAGACCCGTCCGGGTGCAGAGACCATTCCCCTGCGTCCATGCCCTGGCGACTGAGGAAGTCTGCTTCCCAGTTTTCTACGCCCGGGATGTGAACTGCGGATATGTGTATGCTCTGTCTTCCACCCACATCAGAATCCGCCGGACTTCCTGGGAGGCTTGCCGACTGCGTGTTCCGCCTTGGTGGTTGATGTATGCCACCGCTGCGAAGTCGTCCGACTGAATTCGGATCTGTTTGCCTTCCAGCCTCTGCTGGAAGGCTTGCAGGGCAAGATACCGTGCCCAGATTTCCAGAACATTGATCTGAAGGGTGGACTCCTCTGAAGAGAGTCCTTGCCCGTCTGAGAGAGGGGGGTACGTTCCTGTCTAGGGACGTTGACTTCCCATCCCATTGGCGAAGAATGTCCTATAGAAGTGGACGCAGATGAAACTGCGCGAAAAGGACTGCCTCTGCATGAGGCGTCTTAAGGGGTGTGACTGGCCTTGAAGGAGAGACTGCACCCCCGTCTGTAGTGAACGCTGTATGTCCAGCGGGAGCTGCACTATCGCTGAGAGAGTGTGAAGCTCCATGCCAAGATATGTCAGCGATTGGGTCGGTGTCAGATTTAACTTTGAAAAGTTTCTGATCCACCCGAAACTCTGGAGAGTCTCCAGCGCCACGTTCAGGCTGTGTTGGCATGCCTCTTGAGAGGGTGCCTTAACAAGTAGATCGTCCAAGTAAGGGACCACAGAGTGACCCTGAGAGTGCAGGACTACTCCCACTGCTGCCATGAACTTGGTGAAAAGCCGTGGGGCTGTCGCCAGACCGAAGGGCAGGGCTACGAACTGAAGATGCTCGTCTTCAATAACGAATCGTAGCCAACACCGGTGCTCTGGAGCAATCGGCACGTGGAGATAAGCATCCTGATGTCTATTGACGCTAGGAAATCTCCTTGAGATATGGAGGCAATGACGGAGCGGAGGGATTCCATCCGGAACCGCCTGGTTTTCACGTGCTTGTTGAGCAGGTTTAGGTCCAAAACGGAACGGAAGAGCCGTCGTTTTTTGGTACCACAACCAAATTGGAGTAAAAACCGTATCTTGTTCCTGAGGAGGAACAGGGATTACCACTCCTTCTGCCTGCAGAAGAGCATCGGCTCGGTCGGGAGGTGAGGAAGTTCTGAAAATCTAGTCGGAGGACGAGAACAGAACTCTATCCTGTACACGTGAGACAAAATGTCTCTCACCCACCGGTCTTTGACCTGTGGCAGCTAAATGTCGCCAAAGCGGGAGAGTCTGCCACCGACCGCGGATGCGGAGAGAGAGAGTTGAACGTCATGAGGAAACCGCCTTGGTAGCGGTTCCTCCGGCTTCCTTCCTTGGGCGTGATTGAGCCTGCCAGGAATCTGCGCCTCTCTGAGCTTTTTGAGTCCTTTTGGACGAGGACAATTGGGACCTGCCCGAGCCTGGGAAGGACCGAAACCTCGACTGTCCCTTCCTCTTGTTGTTTGATCTGGGCTGGTGTAAGGAAGAGTCCTTACCCTTGGACTGTTTAATGATTTGATCCAATCGCTCACCAAACAGTCTGTCACCAGATAACGGCAAACTGGTTAAGCACTTTTTTGGAAGCAGAATCTGCTTTCCATTCCCTCAACCACAAGGCTCTGCGTAAAACCACGGAGTTGGCGGACGCCACTGACGTACGGCTCGTAGAGTGCAGGACAGCATTAATAGCGCAAGTCGCAATGCAGACATTGCGAGGTTAAGGACGCCATCTGCGGCACAGATGTACATGTGACAGTGTCCACGTGCGCAAGACCAGCTGAAAAAGCTTGGAATGCCCATACGGCTGCGAATGCCGGAGCAACCGACACGCCGATAGCTTCATAGACAGAATTCAACCAGAGGACCATCTGTCTGTCAATGGCATCTTTAAGTGAAGTCCCATCTTCCACTGCAACTATGGATCTAGCCGCAAGCCTGGAGATAGGGGAATCCACCTTTGGACACTGGGTCCAGCGCTTGACCACGTCAGGGAGAAAAAAGGATAACGTGTATCCTTAATACGATTGGAGAACGCTTATCTGGATAAGTGTGGTGTTTCCGGATTGCTTCTCTGAAGTCAGAGTGGCCAGAAAAGTACTCAATATACGTTTGAGATACTGAAAAGGGATTTCTCCTGCTGTGAGGCTGACTCCTCCACCGGAGGAGCTGAGGGAGAAATATCCAACATTCCCTTGATGGACGCTAGAAGATCATTGACTATGGCGTCACCATCCGGAGTATCCGGATTGAGAGCGGTCTCAGGAGCAGAGTCTTGATCAGCTACGTCTGCCTCATCATACAGAGAGTCCCGCTGGGACCCTAACCAGTGATGAAGCCGAGTGCCGCTCCCAGCGAGCTCGCTTAGGCTGTCTGGGACTGTCGTCCGTGTCAGAGCCTGCGCCCTGGGATGCATGGGACCCCCCGGAGCACTTCCAAATGAGGGCGTATCAACATTGCCCATGGTCCGTCTGGACTGCAAAGTCTCTAAGATGTTAGTCACAGTCACAGACCTATCAGCCGAAACTGCAACTCCGTCCCTGTCCCTGGACAGGGTTCACAGGTGGTTCCTTTAGCCACCTCTAGCAGAGACCCCGGCTGACCAAATGCTACGGGGGAGCATTGCACACAATGGGGACAGTGGAGCCTGCCGTGTGGAACAGTATCACGTGCAGTACAAGCAGCATAGAAAGCCTGTGCCTTGGCACCCTTTCTTTTTTGCTGCTGTTGTCTAGCCATCTAGAAGCATATAGCCAAGAATAGCGACCGTACAGTGCAATGTATAGCATACAAGCAGAAAGTACAAATGAACACTTCAGCACATGCAATACAAGCAGCATAGAAAGCCTGTGCCTTAGCACCCTTGCTTTTTTGCTGCTGTTGTCCAGCCATCTAGGAGTATAAAGCCAAGAATAGCGACCGTACAGTGCAGTGTATAGCATACCAGCATGAAGTACAAATGAACACTTCAGCACATGCAATACAAGCAGCCTAGAAAGCCTGTGCCTTAGCACCCTTGCTTTTTGCTGCTGTAGTCTAGCCATCTAGGCATAAAGTACAAATGGCATTAGTGGGGTCAGCACTTCAGGTGCTGCTTACCGCCCGCCCAAAGGCGGGTGTGTGGTCGCCCGATCCTGTAACTGGTTGCCCAGAGCTTGTCTCCCTTCTCCAGCCCAGACTGCGTGCAGAAATGGCTGCCGGCGTCTTGTGAAGAGGGGCGGGCCGTGGGCGTGCCCCAGACAAGAGCGGGAAACTGGCGTCCCACTCTGTCCAGTGAAGGGGGCTGGAGAATGCAAAGCAGACTCCAGCTCTCGGCGCTGACTTTCTGTACAGCGTCCCGCCCCTCCCCTGACTGGCAGGGCTGGGGGCGGGAACGAAGCGCAAACTAGGCCGCAAAGCCGGGGACTCGAGTAATAAGCGCGGCCGTCCTATGTGCACGGCCAGCGCGGAAGTCCCCGGCGCACCACAAGTCCCAGCCGCGCCACAGTGTAAAACACCCCGCAGCGGCCGGCGCGGCAGTTTCTAACACATAAATTCACTCAGCTAAGCTGCAGTGAATAATAGCACAAGCGCTCCGCGCTGTTGTCCCCGGCGCACTAGCACTCCCAGCAATGCTGGTGTGTGTGTGCGCGATGTGTACGGGGACACAGAGTACCTTAATGTAGCAGGGCCCTGTCCCTGACGATACCCAGCTCCATATCCAGCAGGATCTCCGGGTCTGTGGATGGAGCCCGGTCTCAGTGCCTGGAGACCGGTAAGATCCCACTTCACCCAGAGCCCCGAGGGGGGATGGGGAAGGAAAACAGCATGTGGGCTCCAGCCTCCGTACCCGCAATGGGTACCTCAACCTTAACAAACACCCGACAAAAGTGGGGTGAGAAGGGAGCATGCTGGGGGCCCTAGTATGGGCTCTCTTTTCTTCCATCCGACATAGTCAGCAGCTGCTGCTGACTAAAACAGTGGAGCTATGCGTGGATGTCTGACCTCCTTCGCACAAAGCATGAAAACTGAAGCAGCCCGTGATCCACGGGGGGTGTATATGCAGAAGGGGAGGGGCCTTACACTTTTTAGTGTAATACTTTGTGTGGCCTCCGGAGGCAGTAGCTATACACCCAATCGTCTGGGTCTCCCAATGGAGCGCCGAAGAAAACAAAAAAAAAACATTAAGAGTCTGCACGAGGTGGTGATAAATTATATAGTCAAACTGTGCATCTAAAAACTGGAAAAATTGACAAGGAAACTGTGTGGTGTGCTACTAGGAATATGGGCACCTTAAGTGTAGTATTTGCTTTGAGTTTCTTTAACCAGTTACTTGTGCCCCACACCATTGCACTCACCTGCTGAACATCTTTTTAGCCGCCTCTTCTATTTCCGAGAGCCATACCATGTGCTTACTATCTATACGGTGAACAAAATCTTCTGTCTTGCGGACACAAACCTGCAGAAGCTGCGACAGGCTCTCCGGATCGCTCATGGTGGCACCTGTACAGAGAACAAATAACTGTATTAAACATTCCTCCTGGCCAATGCTAAGCCTCCAATAATGGGAAAAGCTATCGTTCTTATAGGTTGTCAAGATTAGTCGTGGGGGGTGGGTCCTGCTCCTCCACTGAACCTGTCAGATGTTTGAAGAGGCCATGAACAAGTTCCCTAATTAGGCACAGACCCATATTGTTAGTAATTGTGGCACGATAAAGGGTTGCTGCAGTACCTAAAATGTTTGTTTTACATCACCTTCTGAAGTTCCACTTCTTGACATTTCATTTGAGAGGAGTCTAAGAGGCTGTCACAGAAGGCTGGAGCTGCACCCACTTCCCAGCTTTGCCTGTTGCCCCACATGAAACTTTATGTCATCAGGGGGGTGGTGCTACAACCACTTACTGGGTTTTTTTTTTTTGCATCGCTGCCCCCTGAAGATGTCCGGGATCCATGGTGATAGAAGGTATTGGAGAGGTGAGCGCAGCACTGGCACTCTGCATTTCTCCCTCACCTTATGTTCTGTTTGTGAAACAAGACAGAAGTAGTGTGCGACACCAACGCTGTCTCCAATGACAATTTGTCTGAGGACTGAAACTGTGGAGCGGTTTGAGTCTAGCACTGCACCTTGATGACTTCTTGTTTCATAGTTAGAAGATGCGGAGACAGAAGCTGAGAGCCGGCGCTGGACTCCCCTATCACACAGCTTCTATCACCATGGATCCAGGACATCTTCAGAGGGCAGTGATGCAAGAAAGTAGTAAATTATTGCAGCGCCACCCCGAGGATGTCCTGTTCCAGGAGAAGCGAGACGCTGTGGAGTGTGAGTGCAGCCTCAGCCTCCTGTGATGTCACGTTTGAGACTCCTGTAAAGTGAAACAGGAAGGAAAAAAAAACCCCTCATTTACAGAGAAATGCTACGCATTTTAGGTACCGGACCACCTCTAACTTGACTGGGACAAAGCGGTATAGAACAGACCCCAATATCAAGCAACCTCTACCAAAAAGTACAGACATGCCTGGTAAACAATGAAGACGATGGGGCTCTTACTGTAGCACTATGGCTGCCTAAAACAGGTTATTAATTAAAAGGGAAAAAAAAAGGAAATGCCAAAGTCAGCCCAAGTATGCTGTTCTTTTCTGTTCAAAAGGTGACAAGTATAGCAAAACAGACACAGGGACAAGAGATACCTAAATAACTGTGGGCCAATTTCAAGATAACATTTGTAAAGTGATAGTAGGTTATAGAAGAAGGTATTCACTCCGATAAAGCCATACACGTCACTAACATATCAACGTGGCCAGCACAAACCGGAAATAACACCCAGAGGTCATTAACTGAATTATTTACAGTTTAAATAAGTTTTGATTATGATAAAACCCATTAGCTAAGGATAAGTGTCTGACCAACCATGCCAGGAACGGGGTGCCCGAATCACCTGTGTGCTCAGACAAGTGTCCGTGTGCGAGCACCGCTCCATTATGTGTCTATTGGATATAGCAATGTACCACACGATTTACAGCAGTGCCAGAGTGAATGGAGCGGTGGTCTTTACTGCTTCATTCTTAAAAGGCTACACTAGTGATTGTGGGGGATGCCAGGGGTCACTTTCACACGGGTAGGTGAACAGGTTTGATTAGGGATTGGAAAACTCCTTTAAAAAGGCTTCTCTGGTGACACCAGAGATCGAATGGACAAGATGTCAAAAAAATGCTAACCTCCTTATACAGCTCTGGGAAAAACTGAGATTACTTTTAAATTTTTAGTTTTGATTTTTCTCTTTATAGGTATATTTGAATAAAATGTGATTTTTTTTTTGTATCCTATAAACTACTGACAACGTCTCCAAATTTCCAAGCAAAAAAAGTTTGTATTTATTTTCTGAAAGTGAGAAATGGTCAAAAAAAAAAAGATACATTGCATTATTTGAGGTGTCTGAAAGCAAAGAAAACAAGTTCAGAATCATTTAGAAACAACAATACTAATAATGTTTTACCTCAGGGAGAGTTCAGAAATCAATACTTTGTGGAATAACCATGATTTTTAATCACAGCTTTTATGCGTCTTGGCTGCTTTCTACCAGTCTTTCATATTGCTTTTGGGTGACCTTATGTCACTCCTGGTGCAAAAATGTAAGCAGTTCTTCTTTGTTTTGACTTCGGACTATCCATCTTCCTCTTGATTGCATTCCAGAGGTTTTTAATGAGGTTCAGGTCTGAAGATTGGGCTGGCCATTCAGGGTTTTGATGTGGTGGTCCTTAATCCACACATTAATTGACCTAGTTGTGTGGCATGGCGCATTGTCCTGCTGGAAAAAAAAAAAAAAACAAAAACAAAAAAAGTCCTCAGAGTTTGGGAACATTGCCTGAGCAGAAGCAACTGTTTTTCCAGGATAACCTTGTATACGGCTTGATTCATACGTCCTTCGCAAAGATGTTTGTTGAATTTTCAGCTTTGCACAACACCTGGTCATCTACTGGTTAGATGGAGAACTGGAGAGGCGTAAAAGCCAGTGTTTAGCACCCACTGTGAAAATTGGTGGAGGATTAGTGATGCTTCAGCAAGGCTGGAATTGGGCAGATTAAACTTTGTGAAGGATGAATCAAGCCGTATACAAGGTTATCGTGGAAAAACAGTTTCTTCCTTCTGCTCAGGCAATGTGCCCCAACTCGGAGGACTGGTTTTTCCACTAGGACAAAGCGCCATGCCACACAACTAGGTCAATCAATGTGTGGATGAAGGACCCCCACATCAAAACCCTGAATGGCCAGCCCAATCTCCAGACCTGAACCTCATTGAAAACCTCTGGAATGCAATCAAGAGGAAGATGGATAGTCACAAGCCAAAACAAAGAAGAACTGCTTACATTTTTGCACCAAGAGTGGCATAAGGTCACCCAAAAACAGTGTGAAAGATTGGTGGAAAGCATGCCAAGACGCATGAAAGCTGGGATTAAAAATCATGCTTATTCCACAAAATATTGACTTCTGACCTCTTCCTGAGATAAAACATTAGTATTGTTTCTAAATGATTATAACCTTGTTTTATTTGCATTATTTTAGGTGTGAAGCATTGTGCATTGTTGATTTGACCATTTCTCATTTTCAGAAAATAAATACAAAATTTATAGCTTGGAAATTCGGAGACGTTGTCAGTAGTTTATAGAATATCAGAACAATTTACATTTTACTCAAAAATACACCTATAGAGAAAAATCAGAAAAACTGACAATTTTGGAAGTGGTCTCAAACGTTTGCCAGAGCGGTGTATAAATAATGGCAAATTGCCAACCAATAAGGGTGGACAAATAGCAGCGCAACGGTGCCGGTCCGATAGGTGGTGCTTTTCTCGGTCTGGCGCCTCCTCCATCTTGTGCCTCCTGCCCAGCCCGCATGATGTGTCCTGCGTCATTCACAGAGGCCGCCATTGTGCTCCTACACACATTGATATGAGGGCAGAGCAAAAAAAAAAAAAAAAAGTATGATGCGCAAGCATGGACTGTCTGACCTTACCCAGAGCATTACAGTACTTTGATCTTCCCGGCTGAGGGCACAGCAAAGTGCGCTTGAGCGAGGAAACAGCTAAAGCCAGGTGGACCGGCACCAGTATGGGAGGCAAGTACTGGGTCTTATTTTATCTGGGGGAAACTAGTGGAATCAGAAGGGGTTGTCCTAGTAATGGAGAACCACTTTAATGCTCACCCGCAATATTTTACCTCTTATGAAACATCTGTAGAAGTACACAAGTAAAGTTATTCTACTTCAGAGAATTCTAGCCGATTGACCATATTAAGGGGATGCTTATTTTTGAGATATCAATAAGTGTATTGGAATCCAATATATTGTTTTCAGGGTAATTGAGTCTGTTTTTGAACACATCTGATGAGTTGCTGTTATTGCAGCAACAAAATGCATCAAGTTACAGCAACATCATCACAGACCTTGGGTTGGGTGTTTTTACACATTTCCATATGGACATTTAGGGATTTTGTGTATACAATAAAAAGGATGTGTTTTATTATACAGATAGCAGCAGATAAAAGGTTATATGTCACCAGGTTTGGTTTTCCCCCACAGAGCAGTATAATGCAAAGACATATACCCTGATTCCAGCGATGTGTCACTTAAGGCCAAATCTCACTAAGCGACTTAGCTGGCGACATCGCTGCTGAGTCACGGTTTTTGGGACGCAACAGCGACCTTGGTAGCGATGTCGCTGCGTGTGACATCTAGCAACGACCTAGCCCCTGCTGTGAGGTCGCCGCCGTTGCTGAATGTCCTGGACCATTTTTTGGTCGTTGCTCTCCTGATGTGAAGCACACATCGCTGTGTTTGACAGCGGGAGCCAACTATCTGAATGTGCAGGGAGCTGACTTCTGGCAACCTGCGGTAAGCTGGCAACCAAGGTACCGTACATATCAGGTATCCAAGCAAGTTGCTTTGCTTAGTAACCCAATGTGTACCATGGTTACGTGTGCAGGGAGACAACCTCTGGCAGCTGCGGACGCTGGTAACCAAGGTACATATCAGGCATCTGTGACGCCTTGGACTACCGTGTCTTTCCAAAAATAAGACACTGTCTTATATTTTTTTTGCCCCCCAAAAAAGCACTAGGGCTTATTTTTGGAGGAGGTGTTATTCTTGGAGAAACACGGTTGGGGGTAAGTTTACCCCCCAAAAAAGGCAGATTACCCCCCCCCCACTTCCCAGGAGACTCATACTCACCAGACCAGGACGTCTGTGTGGTTCCCAGGTCCTCCTGTGATCTCCGGTCGGTGCTGCACGCCGTCCTACCCTGCTGCTAGCTGACATGCTGACACACACAGCCGATCGCAGACACACACACACACAGCCGATCGCAGACACACACACACACAGCCGATCGCAGACACACACACACACAGCCGATCGCAGACACACACAGCCGATCGCAGACACACACAGCCGATCGCAGACACACACACACACAGCCGATCGCAGACACACACACACACAGCCGATCGCAGACACACACACACACAGCCGATCTCAGACACACACACACACAGCCGATCTCAGACACACACACACACAGCCGATCGCAGACACACACACACACAGCCGATCGCAGACACACACACACACAGCCGATCGCAGACACACACACACACAGCCGATCGCAGACACACACACACACAGCCGATCGCAGACACACACACACACAGCCGATCGCAGACACACACACACACAGCCGATCGCAGACACACACACACACACAGCCGATCGCAGACACACACACAGCCGATCGCAGACACACACAGCCGATCGCAGACACACACAGCCGATCGCAGACACACACAGCCGATCGCAGACACACACAGCCGATCGCAGACACACACAGCCGATCGCAGACACACACAGCCGATCGCAGACACACAAAGCCGATCGCAGACACACACAGCCGATCGCAGACACACACAGCCGATCGCAGACACACACACACACACACAGCCGATCGCAGACACACACACACAGCCGATCGCAGACACACACACACAGCCGATCGCAGACACACAGACACAGCCGATCGCAGACACACAGACAGCAGATCACACACATCACATCACATCACATCCAGCACTTACGGCAGCAGGGAATGAGAGCAAGTCACGTGTCTGGCCGCAAGTCCTGTTCGTCGCGCTGCACCACACTGCGTCTCAGAATTCTCCCGGCGAGAAGAGATCGGTGTCACTGGATGTGGTGAGTGTGTATGCGATCTGGTGTGTGAGAGAGATCTGGTGTGTGAGAGAGATCTGGTGTGTGAGAGAGATCTGGTGTGTGAGAGAGATCTGGTGTGTGAGAGAGATCTGGTGTGTGAGAGAGATCTGGTGTGTGAGAGAGATCTGGGGTGTGAGAGAGATCTGGGGTGTGAGAGAGATCTGGGGTGTGAGAGAGATCTGGGGTGTGAGAGAGATCTGGGGTGTGAGAGAGATCTGGGGTGTGAGAGAGATCTGGGGTGTGTGT